>NW_004524644.1:309825-332286 GCF_000260255.1 Octodon degus | reverse complement strand
TTTATAGCAGCACAATTTGTGATAGCCAAATCTTGGAAACAACCAAGATGTCCATCACCTGAGGAATGGTTGAGAAAGATGTGGTGTTTTTACACAATGTAGTATTAGTCAGCTATTAAGAATGATAAACTCAAAGCCTTTATATTGAAGTGGATGCCAGTTGAACATATGCTCATAAGTGAAATAAACCAGACATGTGTAAATATCATATCATCTCCCTAGCATAAGAACTCAAAAGAAGAAATACAAATAGAAAGATACAATACAAGGAAAAGGAAAGCAGGATATCAAGGACTAACTAATCAAGAGAGGGAAAGGAGAAGAGCTAGGAAAGATGACAATGTCAAGCCATACAAGTATATATAGAAGATGGTCAAGGCAATGATCCTGAGAATCTCCAGAAGATTTTTTAATCTAGCAGTTAAGTGGAAAGATTCTCATCCTGACTATATATGCTGATACTTGTGAACTAAGCTACTGCACTGAAAATGGCAATTTGTAATACTAGTTTCATGCTTGGAGTGTCTGTCATTCTGGTATTCTGATTATGGGCTGATTGTCATGACATGCCAGTTTCTGCTATGATGTCTCTCGGGTAGATGGTTGTTCAAAAAGAAGGGGGTGGTGAATGAAAACAAGAGACAGGAAAAGGAATATTGTGGGACTGTCCTGCTTCAAGATTGTATATGGTGAGATTTTTGGACTTATGTGTAAACATAAGAAGTATATAATTCTTTATGCCTATTTTTAAAATATATTCTTATTTTTAAATGTTTTTTTTATCATATTCCGTAGGGACTTAAAGTTCAACACATCAATACTTGAGGAAAAATACCTGTTCCATATTATGCCTACGATGTTTCATATTCAGACAGATAGTGAGGTTAAGCTTAACAGCCTAGGTTGTATGGTAATAACAATAAGCTTGTCTTCTGGATGGTTAACAACCTAAGTTTGCAGACCAAAATTAGAGAAAAAGGAGGGCTGCAAGGAAAGACAACATTGTGGCCCTAGCCTTCTAAGGTCAAGTAAGACTCAGGACATATGAGAACTTGTACTGTAACGTCATGTAACTTGGTATTGTCCCAAATTTTCTGATCAAGGAAATTATGGGGCCAAAGAGGAAAGTGATCAATGATGTAGAGTGTGCCTAAGGAGAGTCACATGGAGAGAAAACATTCTCTCAGGCTTTCACAGAGAGCACATTGGCCAAGCAATGGCCGTGACTCATCCACATGGCTGACACTGACCAAGGTTCTACAATCTGAGGTACAGGATCCTAGGATAAATCCTGAGGGGATTTCACTGACCTTATCAGACCCAAAAGCTACAACTCTTTTTGCATAGGTCCTGCTTCACCTTGGTCTTAACCATCCAGCAGAAAAGTATAAAAACGAAATATAAGAAGTAAAGCCATGCTGTTATGCTGAGCTGTAGGGGACTCAGGTCAACAATTTCTGACATTGTGAGTCAAGCGGAAGACCCAATACTATTATGGGCTACTGGACTCTTTTAGAATATTTTGCTGAGTTTACACACCTATAATATTCAAATAACGGAACTTACCAAAAAAAGAGCATACAGATGAATGTCCATTTTGTATCTGTGTATTCAAAGTGGTTAGGATAAATAGTTACATTCTCTTAATGAATAGAGGGATTTGTTCTAATGGTGTTTGTAAATAGGATATCATGTCTGCATCTTGTACAGCAATTAACCACTAGGAAGAATGTATGCAATGTGTTAATTATTGAAACTGTCCTACCAATTTGATTTGAAAGTGTCTCATTGCTATTTGTTTATCAATAAAATTATGAAAAAAAGAGGCAAATCAATTTTTGGGGAAATAGTAACATGGAATTTACATACATGAAATAGTAAAAAAAGACTTCTAAATATATTATGAAAGTTTTTAAAAGATAGTAAAAAAAAGAGACAGTTTCTATTTATTGCCACTGATAGTATAAATTCCTTAAGAATTTATATTAAATAAATTATCAAGAAGACACATGATTTTGACCCAAGTATTTTCTCCACAAAGAATGAAAAATGCTTACATATTATCTTAAGGTTTGATAGATAAATAATTTTTCATATACACCTTGGAATATCTTATAAAAGCATACATATTGACAAGATTGAGAAGAGAATATACATGATCCTTCTGTAAGTCAGAAAAGGTTCTAAAATAATATTTCAGCTGGTAGTGAGCTGGTTTTGTGCACATATATATAAATCTGCCTATAAAAAGGTAGAGAAAAATATTTGAGCAGTGTTATTTCCTTGAATGGAAGCACTCATAGGTAATTTAAAACTTCTATTTTACTTGTAATTAAATCTTCTAAAAGCACACATATTACACACATAATTTAAGTTTTCAAAAGGACCAGCACTGCACATGGTTATAGTTTTTAAAATACATGCTTCTGAGGTTATTGAGAGGATTTCAGTACTGATGACTGCAAAATGAGCCACAATACTAGCAAGGTAATGGGGACACCATTTGCATTTAAATTTTGAAACCAAAATGTTAAGAGAAATCACATGTAGACCCATTATGGCTTGTATTCATATGTCCCCCAAAGCCTCATATGGTCATAGGTGGTGAGTTCTGAAGGTGCTGGATTAGGGTATGTGAATATGAAATAAGTATGTAATACTTGGATCAAAGATGTGAAAATGGAAAACCCCAACCTGGGGCACCAATCACTGGGCTTATAGTCTGGACCAGATTTAAGGAGAAAGAAAGAAGGTAGGTTTGCAGGTGCTGTGTGCTGCTTTCCTGCCTTCTGCCTGCCACTCCATGAACTGTTTCTCCTCTGCCAGGGACCTCTGCCATGATGCTTTACCTTGGAGCCAGCTGGTTATAGACTGAAGCCTCTACAAACTGTGACCTAAATAAACCTTTCCCTCTCTTAAGGAGTGGCTGTCAGGTATTTTGTCCCAGCAACAAAAAAATATTTAGGACAACCCCTATGACCTACTGCATGTTGAATATATTTCAATCTGGCTGTAAGAACTTTGCTTATAAATGAAAATACATCAGTAATATATAATTAAATACAATTAGGTAAGAAACAGTTTTTCAGAATCTGGCCTTTTTATTTAGGACTTGGATTTTTATCATACTAGATTGGCATAGGATTAGGTTGAAGAGCTTAGGGGAAAGTAGAAAAGAACAATAATGTTCATGTAAAATAAAGTTGGAATACTGGAAGCAGTAACATTTGCATAATGTAACAGATGCTGAATCTTAGAACAATACTTTCATGTGATCACATTTCCTTGTTAAATCTCACTTACGGGATGGACGAACAACAATGTTATTAGAAATTGCAGCTCCGCGCTCGTTCCTTGCCGTACACTGATAGATGCCTTCATAGGTCTCTGCTTTCCCTTCACTCATAATGTTGATTATGAGTGTTCCTGAGCCAGGCTTCATGGTGACCAGAGGATCTTTATCTATGTCAAAATGAGTCCCATTGCGGGTCCAGGAAAAGCTGCTCAAATCATCAAGTGAAGTTTGTTAATGGTTCAGGAAGGCAGGATGACTATTCTTTAACAAGTTCCTAACAGTTTTATGCTTTTCTAGAACTTACTATTAGATTTTTAATATTCAGTGAAAGAGTAGTAGGTACCCACCTAACATGTCCTGAATTATGACTCAGAAAAAAAGTGCTGGGCATATACATTTTGAGGTATATGTCCTTTTTGCAACCAGCCCAAACACAACACAAATTGCCTGTGATTTTTTCAAAGAAAATATAGGGTACAGGTCTTCAAGGCATACTCCCTTTGAGCTTCATTAGCATCTTTGTTATAAACTCCATTGTTACTAGAGTTGATATCATGCATATGAAAATCTGCTCTGGGCTAAAATGTGATAAGAAAGCCTTCTACAAATACTAAATTAAGTAGAGGAAGAGGAATACAGACATAAGTTCAGAAGTGTTTTAAATCTTAAGCTATTAAAAATGGTAATTCTGTATAAGCTAATTTTTGAGAATTTTCAATTCTAGAGATGATTTTGTGAATTTGAAGGTATGCCAAACTGTCAACTGAGATTGCTCTGTCTCAGTTTTATTTACATAAAAGGTAGCTTTATATAAAAGTTACAATCCGCAGATAATTAAATACTTCTTAACCAGTCAGTTAGTGATGGCCAGAATCATACATAGGTAAAAATCTCTAAAGTTTATAGTATTTTCAGAGCTCACTTAGATTTTTCTTCTCATTGCTTATCCTCATAAGTGACAGTGGGCACTACCAGGCAACAGGTGGTGGTGGTGGACAGTACTGGCGTTTAGTGGGTTCATGGGTAGAGGCCATAGATGATGTTAATCATCCGTCCATGAATAGGAAGCTCCAGAGAGTTATAGGAGGCCTTAAGCACTGATAGGTGTGAAGCTTAAGGGGACTCCACCAAAGAATGTCATAGGACAGGTTGTGTGACAGAGCATTTCCAATAATATGGCAGAATATTATTTTGAGGCAAACATTTGATCAGAGTTTTGATATACATAGGTATTTAGTACTAGTTAATTTTTTTCAGCTATTTTGTGATAGTTTAATAAAACCTGTAATAGAAAAACTTGGAAATAAAATATCTTAAAAACCTTTTCATTTATTTCTGATAAATGACTACATTTAATTATTTTAACTTGCTATTATATTTAACTATAATAATTAATATTTTTAAAAATAATCCAATTCTCTAAAACTCACAGGGACAAGTTCTAGGTCAGGCAGCGTGGGACTCTGGATGAACTATGCAGCATTTTGCAGCACCACTTTTCCATCTACACAATGTATAGTCTGGAGAGGTGTTTGTGCTAATATCCATATGGAGAATCCTGAGTACTGAACCATGATTAAGTTTGGAAAACTGCTTAGGACTATTTTAGAGGCCACTGTGGAGGTAGGAGAGATCTTGAAAGTTATCAAATTCAACTTCTTTTTCATTGCAATAGATGAAGAAACTAAAGCACAGAGAAAAGGGCTTTGCCCACAGCAGAAGGCCATTAGTATCAGAACCACGATTATAGTTCACACCCATTCCCCCAACTGATGAACATAAAAACATAAACATGGGAACGAATGCAGTGTTCTTTAATAGAACAAATTGACTCTAAACTGAGAAACAAAACAATAAATCTACAACTGATACTTTAGAGATATGCAGAATTTAAGAAGTTACCACTAGATTCTTTGAAGAGCTGAAATGGATCTTGAGAGTTGGTCAGACAAACCAGAATAAACTAGTAATCACACTGAAAAACATTCAACTATAAATGAACATACTCTACACTGCCTACCTTGTTCTATAGACTTTGCAAACAATTTCTATAGTCCAAGAAACCCTCAGACTTACTTCAAGAGCCATAAAACAAACTCACCTCGGAGGAGGTTTCCCTTTGGCCTCACACTGGATTACAATGTTCTCCCGAGGGTCAATGATGTAATCTTTTGGAGACTGCTGAGTGATGGTTGGAGGTTGTACCACTTAATTATAGAAGAAAGAATAATGTAAATAAATAAATCATTTAATATCATAATAGCAACCAATTTTCCTATAGCAAGATCACTTGCCTTAGATTAAATATGTACTAAATATTTCTATAACTTCTATTGTAGCAGCACCTACCTCAGTAGATTTTCAACTAAAAGTCTAACTGCAAAGTCAAAGCATAACCTCTCTTTTGGTAACTTTATGTGCAATAAAAAAGCCCATTTTCCCACCCTAAAAGTCTGAGAAAGTAATTATCAAAACAAGCCTAACATTAAGACAATTATGTTCTGATGTAACAATGAGAAATTCTTTTGATTCCTTTGGTTCAAACAATGCTTTTGAATAAAATTAATTAATTAATTTATTTATTTTTTGCAACCCCCCCCCATGCCTTCAGGGCAGGTCTGGTTCAGCTTGAGGATGAGGGAAGTCATTGTTCTTTAACAACATACCCTAGGGAGCCATTCCTTTTTTTTTCCCCCCCCCCCCGCAGAACGGGGGATTGAACTCAGGCCCTTGCTCTTGCACTGGCCAGGCAAGCACTTATTCTACTGAGCCAGCTCTCTGACCCCTGAATGAAATTTAAATTGTGAGGCATATTTGGCTATTGTTTAGGAAAAAGTTGCTGACTTATAGCTTATTAGTATGCTACTGCAAATTAATATATGTTGGAAACACATGCATTTGAGAAATTAATATAAAGATTGTTAAATTGGAGACATACCACTAATGTCACTTATTAAAAGTAGGATAGAGGTGTGTTAGGAAGAAAGAATAGTAGTCTTATTTGGACAATTAATGTAATCAAACTTCTGTGTTTGAGGAGACAATTTTTCCATTTCACTTTTCAGAGTGTTTACCTGATCTTTTATTAGGAAATTGCAGGGGAAACTGTTTTGACCCAGACCGAATGAAACTTAGACAGTATCTGGATCTTCAAGTTTCTCTAAGATCACCATGTCCTACCTCTTATGAGATCAGAATAACAACATGTTAGAACAGGAAGGGGCTGGAAAAGAATCTAATTTAACCTCTGTTTTTGTTTCTCAGAGTATCAAATGGTTTGGTTTGGAAGGCACAAAGCAGAGAAGCCATCAGACTCTCTTGATGAGCTCCTGTTGGAAGGCCACTACCTTGTACAACTCCGCAGAGAGCTGCTTACACAGACCAGTGGTTCTCAATAGGGGGCAATATGCCCCCATCTTTCCAGGGACATTTGGGCATAGGTAGAAACAATTCAGACTCCCATAGCTAGGGTCGTGGTGGTCCTGGGAGCTAGTAGAGAGAAGCCTAGGAAGTTTCTCAGTTATAGTGTACAGAAGAGTCCTCCACTACAGAGACTTCTCTGGCCACCAGAGGTGAATAGTGCTGAGGCTGAGAGAGTGGGCACAGGCCACAGTGCAAATGGTACCTGGGCCCATGCAATGAAGCGGCCTCAGCCTCCCCTGACTCTTGAAACCTTTCCCAGGTCCTTCCTTTTGATTCATGCTTTCCTTTCTGTCAATGCTGCATTTGATATTCTTGTTCACCTATGTTTTTCATCTCCTAGATCTTCTCTGTACTCTCTGCCCACACTGCATTCTGCACAAAAGCTCTTCTACCTATCAATCAAGCACTTCCCAAAGCTCAGAAACTGCTCCCTGCTCTTGTCTGTCTTTATCGAGGTTTATGGCTTCCAGATAAAGCATTGCCTAACATCTAAAGTCTTTTAAGTCTACAAATGTAGTTATATTCTTGAGTTTGGTCTCTCGTCTTACTGCTGTTCACTAGGCATCTTCCTAAATACCAAAGTAATACCTAAAGTATAGATAAAAAATTAAATCCCTTTGTCATCATTTATTGTTCACCAATTACATGTGGAGTACTGGACAGCATCCTTTTCCACTCCCTTTAGCAAAATCGTGTTGCCTCCTTACTGTCCGGATAGCCCAGCTCCTCTTCCCAGCCTTCATTGCACAAACTGGATTCTCTTCTTCTGGGCCTTTCCACTTCAAGGGAAAATGAGGTTTACAAGAAGTATCTTTTATTCTGCGGTAGCTGGGAGGACTAAGTGTGTGTAAAATTTTTAGTACAGGGCTGGTGAATTAGCTCAGCAGACTAAGCACCTGCTTTGGCAAGTACATGGACCAGAGTTTGATCCCCAGTCCTGCATGCCCCGCTGGTTCTGCCTCGGGGTGTGCTGAGCCTGCAACCGGAGTCTGGGCATGGTGGTACACACATGTAATCCCAGCACTGGGGAGGCTGAGGATCACTACAAGTTTGAGCATTGTAGTGACACTCTGTACTAAATACATAAAATGGAAAAAAAAATTCGTACATGCCAATAGGATAATGGCTCAATACTGTTTGTTACTTTTAAATTATGATTATAATAATTTTCATTTGGCTCAGTTTCATCTTTGAGTGACTGAACCTTGGGGCCTGGGAGTTCAGAGTTTGGGATAATGAAAAGAAGCCTGAGATTCCACACCGCCCAAAAGTGTGAACATAAGGAGCAGGGGAGGTGATCTGAAAGAGTGACTCAGTCCAATTCCTGGTGCATTTCTGGGAGTGACAGAGGTGCAAATTTGTGCTTTTGTGTATCTGCAGCTGAGCTGGCTTTTATACCACTGCTAACTGCTGGGAGTTTCCCATCTGGGGGTATCTTTCTGAACAGTACTCAGGTCACATGGCAATTAGCAAATGCTTTGCAATAATAAGCAATAATAAGAGATTTTACATAATTTTTCTCATTAATCTAACATCAAAGGGAATTTTCAAATGCTAGAGAACTATGGTTTTTTGTGAGATGATGTTGCCCAGCTGTGAGAGGCAGCAGAAATTTTTGCTTATTACAAACTGCTTAGAAATGATCTAAGTGGCACCTGCTTATCTCCTACACACTTCAAGACAATATTCTATTTGCTGGGTTATTCTACTGATGGCACATAGAAACGCTAGTATACACAGATCTGAAGGCTAAAGAAGGAGCAGACAGCACCCAGCTGCTGGTTTGGGACTCCACTTTCTAAAAGACATCAAAAGACGCATTTTACTTTCAGCAAGCTCTTAATAGCATTTTGAGCTAGATAATCACTAGCTCTAAATTTTCTGAATTTTCCCTATATTTTCTGAATTTTCTCATTGAGTTACATCAGATGTGAATAAAAACTTTTAAGTTAGTACAGCAGCATATTCACAAAACAGCAATAACCAGATCTTCACAATTCATGCAGGTAGCATAATACATCTGCACCTTGGTAGTTAAGTACAGTGTTTAACTACAGTAAACACACATGCTTAAAAAAGACAACCATAAGGCATAGGCACCTAGTTCATGGTATTAATTCAAAAAACAAAGACACAAAAAATTGTCACACTGCCTAGTAATTTATAGAAAGACACTTACAGTCTTCAAGAAGTTTTGCTTTTTCCCCATCAATATCAGCAGGTAAGTGGGCAAACAGGATTTAAAAAAATCAGATGTTAGTAATGAGAACGTTAGAATCCTAAAGATAAAGGGGGCATCTTTTCTATTTGATTTGACCTGAATACCTACATAGTAGAGGGTAAAATTATGAAGTTCAAGAGAAGAAACTTGCATTCATGGTTTGTTCGCTCATGCAGCAGCTTCTCACACACATACTTAGAAGAACAAAAGTAATGATGTAGGAAAAGAGTCTCCCAGGAATAAAAATGGCTAATTCCATCCCATACATACTGTGCAGGATAAGTAATTATCTCCAATTTGAAAAATAACTGAAATCTACAATTAATTTGAGTTGTCACATACTGTGTCATGTCTGATCCTATTACCCCAGACATCTCGATGCACACGGTAACAACATCCAACAGTGGGGTAATGCAGCAATGACAACGTTCCATCCATGCCAAGTGCAGCACTGATTTCAGGGTACCGTATTTCTACAGTTACTATTGACATCAATAATTGAACTTTTTAGACTGTTAGTATATTTCAACTTTTAAATTCTTCAGTCTCAGGGCTTGCTAGGTCCCACACCAAGGAGCAGCTCATGTACTAAAGGAAGGGTATGTAAAGTAGGGACAGGGAAGAAATTACATTTATATGCGATTCCAATCATTCTGCAGCACAGCCTATCATTACTACTCACAAAGGTTAATGTGGGGGTGCCTGGGTTATCCGTGACTTTCATCATGGTTATGCCTCATCTCCATTAGCAGTGATAATTGAGTTAGCCGTAGGTGCCTGTTTCTCTCTGATTGTTAGATTGAGCAGTTGAATTAAAGGAGAGCGTATTTAACATGGGATAGAACAAAAGCATTTCTCTCAAGTGCTTTTCCTGCTTTCCTGTGTATCTATTAGGGCAAATGCTTTCTTAGGCATCTGCACTCCAATGGGCTTAAGCAATTATGTAAGTATTTTAAAATTGAAATTAAGGTAATTGGATGAATATTTTTCAAAATAAAAAGTATTGCATTTTATTGTACTTTAAAGGAGTATGATAAACGAGTGAATAAAGTGTGGGGCAAACTACATTTCTTTTTAATGTCTTTCCACTGGCAGTTGCTGCTTTTATGGAAAAAATGGACATCCCAACAATTGAACAGCCCCAGGAAAGTGTAATCTTCCTTGTACCTTGGAAAGCTTGCCAAACAGATGTTCTATTCAGGAAGTTAATGGATTTAAAGAGGTCATGCAGATTAAGGATAAAGGATAAATCAATTCTGAAGTACAGTAATTGTCCAGATTTGAAATGCTGCTTTCCATTGCAGAAGGGACCCATTTGAGCCTAGTATTATCTTTATTTTTCACAGACAGGCTTTCCAGAACATGGAAAATACAGCAAATATATTACTACTGGGAAAAGAGTGGACTAACTATTGTTTTTCATTTTACTGTTTTTGTAGATTAGTTGCCTTAGTCTCAAAAATGTCCATCTTGTTCTCTGATTATGTTCTTTAAACCAGTAAAAGAGTATTCATCAGGCTTGTAGATAACATACATTCCCAAGTTACTGACTCATATTTAGGATTCAAGATTAGAAAGTAAAACAAATGTATCTTGTCTTGTTTAAATTAAGAGAGATGAAGGATGGGTGCTTAGGGGCTTTGTGGGGCAGAGGGTTGAAGAGACCATGCTCCAATCTCTCGAGGGCACTCTCAACACATGAGAGGAAGTGATGTGCTGAGGGCAGTGGGGACGTTTCCATGATTGCTCTAACGTGGCGCACATGGCATTTTTGCTGCACTACTTGGACAAAGAGCTGCCTGTTGGGAAGATCATGGCAGCTGCGTCAGTCCCTCCTTCTCAGGCCATTCCTGCAGGGCACACAAAAGGCACCTGAGGGGGAAGAAGGAAAATGAAAGAGAGGGAACAGAGCGGCTGACCATTTCCGTGGTCATTTCTACAGTGAGAGTCTTTATAAACATCAGGTGCTGAAGGTAAAAGCCAAATAATTGGGATTAGCTTTTCAGTGTCAGACAGACACCTTTTCCATCCACACTGTTCACAGCCATGGTAAATGCTGGGAGGTTTTTGACTCCTGAGCCTAACAGCTTTAAATCGTTAATACTTACGATCAAGAGGTACTTCCAGCGCACTAATCATCTGGCACAGGAAGAGAATCAGGGGCACTCTGCCTGCAGATAAGCACTTCTTTTTCGGCATTATTTTAAGCTGCATTAGCTTCACTCCTGCTGAGATCCAAAAGCTGAATTTTCTTTTCTTCTTTCACAAAGATTTGTGTGCAATATTTAAATGATTTTTCATGCAGGAAACTGAAAAAGACAGAATAAGAGTAATAATTATAATGTATTAAAAAGAAGGAAATGAAGAACGGAAGTCTGCTGAACAGAAAATCGGCACTGTATTATACATGAACTCTAAAAGGGAGCTCACTTTTAAATATTTAACTCTTGAGACTGGAATAATCATTTATTCATAAACCAGGTAAAATCAGTTCAAAAATATTTGGGGTGATGTCTGTTCACTTTCCTGTCCTTATGGTTTTTTCATCCTAAATATTTGCATCAGGGCTCAGAGGGCTCAGAGGCTAGTGTATCTTTCTTCATAGATCTGGAACTTGGCTTTTAGTATAGTTGGAAAGTGATCACTTTGTGACTTTAAAGTGGAGGCCTAATGGGTTCTCCATTCTGTAGATCATCTCTGGGAAACCTGGGGCATTGTTGCAAATGTCCTACGAAACTGACCTACTGGTGAACACAGAGGATCAGGGACATCCCAGCTCTTCTCCCTGGCTGGGCGCTGCTATCCAGATCTTCCTCACCAGTCACTCTCGATAAAAGTGCCAATTATTTGTTTCATAAAGGATTTTAGAAAACCCATTTCTTGTTTAGAAAAAAAATGCAGCTCACTACCGATATTAATTTACTTTTCAGCATTTCAGAGTTACTGCATTTTGTATATGCAAATACTACTATTGCCAAAAATATTTGCTATAAATAGAATGATGTCTTCATTTTCCAAAGACTATTAATATAGTAGAGTGATGGGAAAATAATAGTAAAAGTAAGATATTTTGTGACAACCTTTAGGGGTAAAGTTAGGACTATTCTGTGAGCTATCTCAGGGTAAACACTGCAGGTGCCAGTGAGTATTCTTGGGGCAAACCAGAATTGGGAGTGGCCATACTCAATCTCTCAACTGAAGTCTGCTGTATCCTTAAAGAGGTATTAACGTACTTCAGTGATCTCACTTCAACTTCTCTTGCCAACCTTATTTCCATACAACCTGTTTTGTTGGACGGTTTACTTTTTTCCTTTAAACCATTCAAAGTACATTGAATTGTCCCATCTTCTTATCTTTACCTGCAGTAATTCATCCACCATATTTCCCTATCTTACCTATTTCTCATAATTCAGTTAAAGGTCAGTTCCAAGAAACACTAGTAGAACACCCAGAGTAGAAGTCATTTCACCACTGCCCCTGAATTTCTAAACTTTCTTGTTTTAAACATCATGTATATTATATAGATAAAAAAATGGGCTCTGGGAGTATGTATGTATACTAATGTGTGCACTTTCCATACTTGTTCAGGAAAGGATTGTGTCTTCCTCATCTCATGGTCCCTCTCCCTCACCTAACAATGTCTTTGAATCTGGGAGTGTTACATTAGAGAGCCTGAGCCTGAACATGGAGTACAGATGTCTGCCCCACAGCAAATCTCCACTTGCAAAGATAGGTCAAATCACGTCTTCTCATTAAGAGAAGCTGGGGTGACTAATGGTTCTCCTGAGCAGGTGAGAGGGATAATATTATTACAAACTGGGGTGGCTCCCACAAGCTTATTTAATGAGTTACTTATATAATTGTATTATTTGAGTAGTTGTGTAATTTCATAATGTTCACATTCTTCACCAAACCAGAATCTGCTTAGGGTTAAAAGACTAATCTGTCCTGTTCCCTACTGCACTCCAATAGCATGTCATAGTGTTTTATGTATGTATAAAGTTGACAAATATTTGCATGGGGAAAAATGAACAATGAGAAAAGAACAAGAGCCTTAAGATGTCTGAAGTTGTCATTGTATGCAGATAGTTTGATCAAGGTCTCCTCAAGTATATATTTATATTTATACTGTTTGAAAATTCTAACCTACTATCTAGTCAATATAGGCAATAGATTATACTATTGTGTCTATGTATACAGTTAAATTTAATTATACAAAAAGAGATAAGGTAGATAACATTTTGCTAGCAATATCTGCTATTGCTAGCTGAGTTTTGATTTTCACCTGGTTAAAACTATAGCAAGACTTTTAAAATAAAGAATACAAAGGAAAAATAAGATAAGCATAGACCTTATAATTACATAAATATTTTAAAATGAAAACCCACACTATATGATGTCATCTAAGAGCTGGGAGATTTTTCTGTATCCTGCTAGATAAACACTCATGTCCAGTAAGCACTAAGAGGCAGGTATAGCTGGGGAGATAGCTCAGTAGAATAAGTGCTTCCTGGACAAGTGCAAGGACCTGAGTTCAGTCCCTGGTTCTGAAAAATAAAAGAGGCAGGTACAGAGTTCATCCAGCCATTCTGACCATGACACAAACCAGACTGCTTTTCTGTGTGTGCAAGGCACAACTCTATCCATCAACTTTATCCATTCATGTGGATCTCATGATTTTCCTGTTGAAATTCTAAATATAAATTCACATATAAACTTCAGGAAAATAAAAAAGGAATGGCACAAGCAGATCGTATGCATTACATAAATCAAGAGAAAATAGCAGAGTTTCTCTCTGAGACATGAACAACACATCTGCATGACTGCCATATGTTGAGTTAAAGTACCTTGCTCTCTGGGCAACTGCTGGGAACACAAATACTTCCCCAAATTTGTACTCATGCACAGTAATTCCTGTGATGTCTTAAACAGCTGTATGCAATTTCTAGGTTGTTTGTTATTTACTTCACCTGTATGCTTTATGGAATTCATCCATCAAAAGATCATAAAATAACTTTATTTTTTTTTAAAAAAAAAAAAACCCTTGAGGCACAGCCTGGGTCCAGTAAACACATCCCTTACTTTTCTGCTGTTAAGTTTGTACTTTAACATTACAGTAGCCAGCTGTGTGTCTCAGTGCCTTTCCCTGAGGGATATGGGCAGCAATCTATGTGTTTACCCACTTGGTACAATGAACGGCAAGGAGTGTGCATGTGTGCAAAAGTGCCAAAGTGGGATTTGAACCCACTTTTATGATCTGTCTGGCTTTGTATATGTTTACCTGAGTGCTACATGGGGTCCAATAGACCCACACTACTCCAGGATTTGTTAAAAAGTTTTCTTTTGATTTTTCTGGTATAAGTAGCCTGATTCAGTACAATGGCACATGGAAAACCAGATATGCAAGTTTTGGAAGAGGTCAAAAGTGAATCATTAGATTATGGGTGGATGACACAGATAATCCATTATGGTAAAATTCATGCTTTCATAACAGAAGAATGGTGGAGGTGGATGATGATGACTTTGACATTGGCCATGTGAGACAAAATTCCTGTGATGTGACATAGAACAAGAATCTACTGATACACACACAGGGAAAGAGGACCTGATTGATTCAGATGACAAAGAAAACAGCAATGTGAATACATATTTGATTGTACCAATGTTACGAAATGGCCATGCAACCAAATAGAACAATCCAATGTTAGAACTAGGTCTGAAAATATAGTGAAGGTCTTGGCAAGTATAAAATATCTGGATAGAATACCAGTACTGCCTGCTATTCAGAATTTTAAGAGACAAAATGCTACAAGATGTTGTGAAATATACAAAGGCTGAAAGGCAAGTAAAATGTTCTGTATGCACCACTAGCCATATTCAAAATGTATTTGTTATATCTCATTAGCTGAACTGAAAGTATTTATACTGCTATACTTAGCACAGATTTCTCACGGTGATCTTAGGAATGTAAAAGACTTATGGAAAAGTGATGGGTCAAAATATGGCATAAAATGTATGCCCTTTTAGATGTGAAGGCTTATTATTTTTTCAGTTTAGACTTTTACTTTAGAACTCAGCTATCAGGTCCTTATTTGTCTAGTATAAAACTATCACAAAATCAGATATGAACAGACTTGTTGCTTGCATCTCCCAAACTAATCAGAATGTGACATTTGGCAATTGGCGAACTGTTTCCAGTCGATGTTACGTTTGCTAACTCAGCAAAAACTGACCAGTGCAGGAACTCTACACAAGAACAAAGCAGAAATTCCAATTAAAATCTTGCAATTTCAAAGCAGAAAACTGTATAGTAAGATCTTTGAATTTCAGAAAGATTTAACATTGGCCATTATAAATGGCAAAGAAAAAAGCGAACTAGTACTCCTGAGTGAACATTTCACTATGATGGAAGTACTGATAGGAAAACCTCCACAAAATGGAAGACTGAGGAACAACTGGGATGAGGGAAAGGAGAAAACAAAGAAAGAAGGAAAAAAGAAATATAAATGTATTTACACAGGATAGGATGGTAATTGTACTGCTAATTTCCTTCTTTTTTAAAAAATGTATTTAGTATAGGGACTATAAGGTCTCACTCTACAGATTGGACTCCTAGTGAGCCTTCCTGTTTTTCAGTCTCTCAAGAGCTGGGATTACAGGCACGCACTGTCTCAGTGTGCCCAGGAGGTGGGGTCAGCGTGGCAGGCCAGGGATCAAACAGCCAGCTCCTGCGTCTGCTTAAGCAGGCACTTTAATCTGCTGAGCTATCTGGCCGGCCTGTACTGCTGATTTTTGCTAGTCTATTGAAAGGAGCTATTAATGCATAATTTTTTGTCTTTCCTTTTTAACTAAAAAAATTAAATTTGATCAATTTTGCATGCTTGTATCTGGTACTCTGAGCAACTAATTTGAAGACAACAATATGCAGTACAACAACATGCAGTACAACAACAACATGCAGTACAACAACTGAAGACAGCAATATACAATGAAACAATATGCAATACAATTACAAGTTGGATTCTTACAATTTTGTTTAGTGAGATTCTGTATCGTTTCTTTCTTTTTTTTTTTTTTTTTACTATTTCTATTATTCTCTTAAAAAAGAAACCTGAGATGCAAACTTTCAACAACAGCAAAGGTGGAGAAGATGTTGTTGATTAGTTATGCAGCAAGTATAATGTCACTTGAAACACCAAGCATTGGCCAATGATCATGTTTACTGAATCCTAAAGATGTGTGGCATAAATAGTTTGACAGTTTTCAAAGAAAATAACAAGTGCAAAATATGGAGAAATGTTCTTAGAGGATTGGGATTGGAGCTCATCAGAGATCATTTACATCAGAGGAAAACAGAGTGTTTTTTTTCCAAAGAACTACACACAAAAAATTGTGGTGTACACTGGTGAGCTGACAGGTGAACAGGCAAGTGCAGCATCACAAAGACCTACTATGACAACAGGAAAGCCAACAAGATGTCAACTGTGCTCTAAAAGCAAATGCAGGAAAACAAAACATGTGGCATTAGTATGAGCAATACTTGCACATGGAACATACAGTTGTTGTGTGAACACTGCCTTAGGTGTGACAGTTGAAACAAAGCTTATTTTTGTGGTAGAGTTCTATTGGTACTTCATTGTAGTTTATATAGGAATTTATTTAGGTACTGTAAGGAAGTACAGAGCTGAGGTAAAAATGTTGATGTCTACTCTAAGTGGATAAAGCATATTAAGAATTTAATAATTTCATTGATATTTTATGTTCTTGCTAACTACACACTGTATAATATAACAAGATCCTCCTAAGAAAACAAGACCACCGAGATGTCAAGTATGTCTTACAAAAAGGCCAGGAAAGCAAAAGACACATGCTGTCAGCATAAGAAACGTATGTGTATGGAATGTACTGTTGTCATGTTTGAAAACTGAATTAGATGGTATAATTGGAGTAAAGATTACTTGTTTTGTATAGTGATATTGGGATTGTTGCTGTAGTTCATATGGTAATTTATTTCTGATAAATTACCAATTTACCAATTGATAAAATTTTCAATGTTGAAAATTTTAAAGCTTTTTTATATCCACTCAATAAATACTAAAAACTCATGCTTTATTTCCTGATTTTTCTGCTAAGTACTCATTGTTTAAAATAATAAAATTAATATCATAATTAATAATCAGTAGAAATATTCTAAAGAATAAAGATGGATCTGACAAACCCAAGTTTATGACCCTGATGACAAAATTAGTTGTATGATCCAAGCTAATCAACCGTCATAATTTTTCAGAGTATATATGGAATAAACTATTATGCATGAAATCACAGTGTTTTATTAATTTTTTAAGTAAACCAATAGAGCACTTACTGAAAGAGACATGAGCAAATACATCTTCACACTATTAGGGGGTCGTGAACTATGACAACTGAGGCTCTGGTCTTTCCTCAGAAGTTTTAAGTTTACTGCACTATTAGCCAAGAATCATCTTTCTTGTTAGTTCTGCCAGGGGAGGACAGAGCCCATAATTCTGCTGAATCTGCTCATTGAAAGTCATCCATTCCTCCTAGGTATGCCCTCATGGTGAAAATCCAAATGCTTAAAGAGAGCATTACGTCCCCAGCACTCAATCACAGTGAAAATCAAATACAGCTACAGAAAATTGAGCTTTCTTTCTATAAGAGTAATGTGCTCTGAATGCTTCACAAAGAAGACCACTGCTTTGTACTCCTAGTATTGATGTCAACCTCCTACAACCACCCAACCCCAGCCTGTCTGCCTTGTACTTCATCTTGGAAGACGATGACCATTTCCTTTAGAAACATGAACTAAAATTCATTTGTTTATGTGATGTGATTATATTGAAGTGAGTAAGTCTAAATATGAAATAGCACATCATTTTTGGTGGAGACTAAGGAGTATGTTAGTCTGAAATTTTAAAAATAAATTTGTTAATGACTTTTTTTTTATTTTAGGGAAGGGCCTACAGGGTGTTCAGGGTCTCACTACCAGATGGGACTCATAGTGATCTGCATGTTTACAGCCTTCCAAGAGCTGAGATTACAGGAATGTACCACCACACCCAGTCTCAATTGCCCTTTCAATGTGTCCTGGGGGCAGGGCCAGCAAGGCAGAACCAAGGAATGAACCCCCAGCCCCTGCACCTACTTGCAGGAGCTTTAATCTGCTGGCTGGTCCTTGTTAATGATATTTTAATGAGACAAACTGTATATTCATCTTCTCATAATAAATTACTATTTCATTTTATTTTAGTTTTTGCAGTACTAGAGATTGAATCCAGGAAGCACGGTAGGCAAGTACTGTACCACTGAGCCACGAGTACTCTTAGCCCTTGCCTATTTATTTATTTATTCACTTATTCATTTTTGTATTTTAGGGAAGGTTCTACAGGGTGTTCAGGGTCTCACTACACAGATTAGACTCATAGTGATTCCTCTGTTTACAGCCTCCCAAGAGCTGTGATTACAGGTGTGGGCCTGCCACACCCAGTCTCAACTGCTGTCTCAGTGTACCCCAGGGCAGGGATCAAACTCCAGGCCTCAGTGCTGGCTTGCAGGAGCTTTAATCTGCTGAGCTATTTGGCTGGCCCTAGCCTGAGCCTATTTAAAATCATACATATTATTATAATGATGAAGAATAAGAATAAACAGTAAAGTCCTTTAATATTCTGTTTTATTTAACTCCATTAAAAGCAACATTTTTTTTTTATTATGTTACCTATAATAGAGGCTGTGAAACAGAAAAATTCCTGTCTCCAAGTAAGCATTTAATTCACCAGAAAAGAAATGCAATTCAAGGTTCTCTTACTTCATTAGCTTCAGTTTTTTTTTTTTGGTTTTTTTTTCTTTTTTGTACCAGGAATTGAACGCAGGACTCCATGCCTGCTAGGCAGGCCCTGTACCAATTCATGCTGCATCACAGAACATTATTTTACTGTACATTTCAAATGAAGAACCCAAAGTTTTCACAAAAGATTCACAGCAAACCAGAGCAAAGCAGCTGTCCTGTTGCTTAAAAAATCTTATTATTAGAAAATACAACCTTTGCCTCTTAAGTGAATGATGAAATTATTTTTATCAAAAATATAAACAGCTCTCCAGCAGAACTGAGAAGACAAACAATATCTAGCATTTCCTTCTCTGCTGTTTATGCTTCCAGCATCCAGTGTGGTGCTGCGGAAGCCGACTGCTCAGGTAACATGATACACATCTCCAAGCCAGGAAACAGATATGCTTATTTGCTAGACATTCTATGGCATTCTAATTATTGCTCCCTGGCCCAGCAGTAGATGGCCTCACTGACTGCACAACTAAGTACTTGTGACATTATTCTGACTCTGAAAGCTCCCATCTAGCAGCCAATTCGGATATGGATATTTTTATATCTTAAATATTTACCACTAAGAACAAGCACATGAAACACCATTAGCTTACTCTATGGTTTTTAATTACAGATCTGAGTCTGAGACAGTGGAGGGGAAACAGGGAAAAACCATCAACAAAGTCAGGTATATCTACACAACTACACACACACACACACACACACACACACACGTACTTCGTAAAAAAGCTGGAATAAGGGACTACAGAGTAGTAATGATCTTTTCTAACAACAAGGTAAACTGAAGCTTCACAGAACATGTTTTCAACTTCCTGCTGATCCAAAGGAATCTCACTGCAGCTTTCCTATAAGCAATCTGGTACCTAACTTGAAATAGTACCTAAGGAAAATGTGAACAATTAACAGTTACTTTTTTAGGACAACAATAGAAGATTGGAAAAATCCTGATAATAGATCAATTTTTTTTTCTTTTTTAAAGAGTACAAATTAGAAATAAAGCAGAAAAAATTACAAGTGATACATGATTTCACTTTACAAAGTAGCATGATTTCACAGTATTTATTGTAATATATAGTGTTGTCTTCCAACCAGTTGTTCATATTACCAGACATATACATGTTTCATTCCTCAAAGCACTGTAATTGATTATCTTATATATGCCTCTAGAAAATAGGACAGCAGGTGTTATATTCATCAAACAGTTGAGTGTTGGAAAAGCTGATCCTTCCATGTGCTGTTATCTCATGTACCTCAAATTGCAAAAATAAGCTCTGTTATCCCACTTGCTGATAATTATTTTGCAAGTAGCTAACAGGCAAACAGAATTATTAATTAATAATTTATTTAATAATAAATATTAATAATAAATTATTAGTCACTTACAGTAAACAATAAATTCTGAATATCTACAAAAGGTTTTTTTTTTGGTTTCTTGAGACAGGGTCCTGCTATGTAGCCCACGTGCCTGGCCTTGAACTGGCAGTGATGCTCCTGCCTCGGTCTCCTGAGTGCTGGGATTGCCAACGCACCACCACACCTGGATCTACAGAAGTCTTAACAGAGTTGCTCATAATATGGCTCCGTGGGCCTCTTTACACCTATATCAATAGATTTCCATGAAACTGTACCACATTCTTGCCCTGGACTTTCCATGCAGAGTAGTCATATGTTAAGAAGTTAATTTTAAAAATCGTTAATATATGCACATGGTCCAAAGTTCATAAAACTAAAAGGCTATCTAATACAAAATAAATAGCCAAGCACCCCAGTTTCTCTCTTAAGAGGTCACCACAATTACAAAGTTCTGTGAACCCTTCTAGAGATATCTTATGCATAAACACAAAAATATACTGAATAATAATTTAGAGACTTTTGGATTTAGAAAGTTATGAAAAGTTTTTTTGGACATTACATTTAGGTAATTAGAAACACCAACGTCTTCAATGCAATCTAGTTTCCCACAGCACATAAAATTACCAGGACCTGGTTTTATTTATCAGAGCAATGACAAGAAACAAAATAGCCTAATATGAGACCATGGTGTGACTGACAGATCTACAACAAAAGACAGATGTGTGAGACTGATCACAGCCTGACCATGAAGGCACCTGTCACTCCCCAGCCAGTTACCTGAGGATGGTTGTCAGGACAAGCTTCAGAGGTGAGAGAACTGGGAACAGATATAGAGTTGAGAGAAAAATTAACTCTTCAAACAGAAAGGGCCCTTCTTTACTCTACCTTTAGATGCAAGTACAGCACAAACAGATAAGCAGAATGGCTCTTTTCTGAAGGCCTGTGATGCTCACAGGTCTGCAGTCACCCACCACTGAGAGCAAGGCTGACACATCAGAGAGGGCATCTGCACAAAGGCAGGGAGCTGCGGGGAGCCTGTGAGGTGACTCAGCTGCTTGGCCTCTCCAGAGACCAAGTGAGAAGTAGCAAATTCTTTTTTTTTTTCTGGGTGGAGGGAATGGGCAGAAAGTGAGAGAGAGTCAGAGGTCTGGAGCAGGAACAAAAGCAAAATGTCAAGCAGGGGCAAGGCATCCTGTGTAACTGTGAGTAAGTGGAGGAAGTGAGGGGTGTTCAAAGCAGAATGAGGCCAGTGAGCAGCCAAGGATCTGCAGAAGCAGAGAGATTGCTGAGAGCAGAGATAAAACAGCACAGGTGACACAAGAAGGACCTTGCACTTACATGGTAGCATCCCATGTGGACTCCCTATGAGGTTTGAGGGAATAGTGTTTGTAGTTGGGTGTCTCCCTATCTTTTTTACATCATATGTGTATCCTACACTAAACCTGCCCTGACATGGAAGGTAGAATGTTATGGTGGTGAGTGTGGCCATGTGACAGGCTGCAGCCACAGAGATGTTAGCAAGCAACATACAAGCAGACATTCAATGAGCATTTGCATATTGGGGCTTATCCCTTTGTAATATTCTCTCTAGGAGGTCTTCCCTGTGCTATTGATGATAAGAAGGCCAGTGGAAAGAGAACCTGGGAAATAAAGGACCATCTGGGACTTTCTGGTCCCGGCGGAACTCTCAGCAGAAGTAGTTGAATAAATGAACTGTTAAACCACATGCAAAAGAAGAACTATCTTGTGAACCTTAATACTTTTTTTTTTTTTTTTGGTGGTACCAGGGATCAAACTTGCAACCTTGCACTTGCCAGGCAGGTGCTTGTGCCCCTGAGCTATATCTTCAGCCTCTATAGTATTGTTTTAATTCTTTTTTTTTTTGGCAAAACCCGGGATTGAACTCAGGCCCTTGCATGTGTCAGGGAAGAGCTTATTCTACTGAGTCGTCTCCCCAGCCAGCATAGCATTGTTTTAAATCACACAATTTTCTGTTGGTTTATTACATAGCCAACACAGGTATTTGCAACTATGACTTAAGTTTAAACTGAAATTGCAACTAGAAAGATACTATTACACACATTAGGAGGATTAATGATTCAAATGCACAGTTCTCCATATAGATCATGGCTGTTGGAGACACAAATTATAAGTGAAAAAAGTCTGGGATGTAGATTTTTCCTTTCAATCTTCTTTTTTTCAAAGTTTTATTGATAAACAGCAATGAGACAGTTTCAAATCAAGTCGGAAGTACAGTTTCAACAAATAATACACTGCATATATTCTTCTTAGTGGTTAATTGCTGTACAAGAA
>NW_004524644.1:299532-305508 GCF_000260255.1 Octodon degus | reverse complement strand
ACTCGGCGGGCGGGGTGGGGGAGGCACTGCGGAGTGGTGGGGGGGCGGCCCAAGGGGCTGGGAGAGGGTCCGGCCCACTCTGCGCCTGGGCTGGGACTGCTCCTGCCGGCGCAGGGTAGCAGGAAGCTCTCCGCACACTCACCGGACCTGGGCTAGGACTGGGTCTTTTCCTTTCAATCTGATCTACCATTTTTACCTTTTTTAAAAAGATGTATTTTCTTGTATATAGTTTTGTACCACCAAGGGCACGTAATTTAGTTACATTTCTCATACTTCAGGAATAGGCAAAGGCTAATTTAATGTAAATTTCTTTACACTAAACTAATTGTAGATTGCCTAACTTGTTGTCCTAGGCATGATATTCATTTACTTTCATGAATAAAAGCAAATATTAGGCTAGAGAACAGGCTGAGAGAACCCAGTGCTGCAAGCCCACCACCTACTTTCCATCTCCATAAACGTAGCAGATGCTGGGGTAGCTCAGTCCTAGGTCTGCTCTCCTCTTTCTCCCACCTAAGTCCACTTCCCACTTGATTTACTTGAGATAATAACACTGAAACAAAGTTCCCATTCTTAAAGATGAAAAGTAAGTATATGCTCTAAAGGTGAAATCTGAGTAATGGAAATTTTATTTTGAATACTTTGTTGACAATGACATATTTGGGGAGGTTTGCAGAATCACTGAAATAAGTTCTGGCTCTATCTTTCAATAAACAGATTTCTAAAAACACTCATATTACTGAAAAGACATAAGGATCAGAAATAGCTTACTAAAAACATCAGCCCACAAAAAGGCACACAACACGCAGGGCATCAGATTTCAAGTGTACTACCTTGTCTACTCATCAAGCAAGCAACACATGGCAAAATGGTAGCCACTTAACAGTTGATAACAGCACTTTGAAAAAATTACACCACCTTGCAAAGATAAGACCTATTTTTTTGCTGAACAGGATGAGTCATTCAGGTTGGGGATGTAACATACAGGTGAGCATCCTAATGGGCATGGGGTTGGCAGTCCAGGAAAAGGAGCAGGACAGAGTATTAACCTAACGTGATGTAAGAAATTAACTGCTCCAGCTGACCAACGCTCCCTTTTTGTGATGTCACCCTTTCAACAACTGACCTGCAAAGTCCCCCTGTTCTTCTAGGCTTACCTTTCCGCACAAGCCACTGGCCAAGAGTAGTCAATGACTCCAATCACAAGCAGATTGTGTGTCAGGATGCATGCAGAAGCTTTAGTAGGGACTATTTATCTGTGCCACAGAAAGCATGCTTTCTTCCCAGTAAATATGAAATGCCTTTTATTGGCCAGAGTTTCAGAAGTGACATTTTGCAGGATGGTCATCTTACTGATTTATGTCAGTGATGAGTCATGGAGTAGGAAAATTGGGTGAGGCAAGGTTGCTGAACCGTGTGGGTGCTCACTGGCTGAGGCCACCTCCTCCATCTTCCTGCCAGCTGCATTTCTCAATCCTTCTTTTTAATGTGATTTTTCTCAGACATAGGAGTAGGGCAAAGAAAGATCTGGATTTACCAAACTTAAAGGCCATCACTTTTTCTGTGTCACAGATTACTATAATCTTCACAACAACACTTCAAAATAAATTTTGCTAAGGTACCCAGTCCATGCACAATCACAACAGAACCATGAAAATGAGGAATGGAGACTGACATGATGTGAAAAATTGTATTTTCCACTTGCTATCAGTGCTGGGGAAGGTATATTATCATAAACCAAATAGCTGGAAATTCTTCATTCCAGCCAGAGGCTATTTCACATAAAGAAAAATCTCAGTCACTTGCTGATATGCATTTTGTATTACAAAGGATTTACTAGTAAAACAACAGAGTAATGCATGAAATATTTATTGCCTGGTGCATTCAATTTTTCTTAAACAGGCTACATGGAAAATATAAAAAGTAAATCAATGAGTGTCCATTTTCTTGCAAGAAAACTTTTTAGATTTATTTCATAGGGTATCCTTTTCCTCAGCATTTAGAATACAATTCAGTTTCCAGGAAGTTAAGTATTAACTTTTTGGGAGGTCAGGGTATCTGTAAAATTTAAATACATAAAAGCATAAATGTTATAAATAATGTTCTCTATGCTGTGAAATTCAATCTACCAGTTTGATTATGAGGTTTGGGATATTCCATCTGTCCTAAAAGACTGGCTTCTCAGGAGCCACTTTTAGTGAGACAATTGTACTCTCTTTCCCCCACTACATTCACAAACTCCATAGAAAGAGTTTATTCCACCAGAATGGCGTAAAGAAAATGCCCATTCAAAGCCCAGTTTATGAATGCCACTATTAACAAAGTACTGCTGACCCAAGTGTCCAGATTCCTGGAAGAATCAAAACAGAAAGGGCTCCATTTGTATCAAAGTGCTGGATGAGAACATTAAGCCTAGAATTACCATCTGTGTCTCTTCAATTGAGTTTTTATGAAATTTTTTTGTAGGTAAACAACATTTATTTCTAAAGACAAACAGTTATTTTTACTTTTCTGGAAAGAGAATTGGCAAGTAAGAAGAAAAGTGAACAGCATGACAATGACAAGGCAATAAATGAAGAAATGTAGTGAATAGTCAAGTTATATTAAGAAACGTTTCCGTTTAGAAATTATGGTAGTGCACAAAAACTGGACTGAAATAAATTTATAAAAATAATTTCTTCAAACATATGAAAGATATAAATATTTTAAGGAAAAGGTTTACTTAGAAAATCCTTGACAAGAGCTTGTGCTTAGGACATCTCTAAGGACTCCCCTATTGGGTAAATTGAGTCCATTACACCAGCTACCAATAGGTGCCATTAAGATGCCATAGCAGATAGAAAAATGCAAGACCAGAAACTGGGAAAAGAGAGCTAAGCATCGAACTCTACAAGGCTGCTGATTACTGGATCTGGACCTAGACAGGAATGGCGTGATGAGAGTCAGTTAAGTCAAACCTCAGCGTGGGCAGTGTCGATGTGAGCAGCCACATGAGCCTGGGCCTGGTTCCCTCCAGGCCAGAAGAATGGGCTTGGGGCTCTCAACCAAGGCTGAACAGTAATTTCTGTTTCTCAGCATCCCTTGCTGGTTCTGAGTCCAGCAGAACCAAGCTGGACAATGTAAGAAACAACAACCTGGGAAGAAGGCAACTTAACATCCTGAAAGAGCACCTCAAAAAATTTAAAAATGAGAAGGCTGAGTAAAGAAAAGGTAGGAAACAACAGAACAGATCCTAGGGAACAGATCCTCATCAGGAATGAGATTTCACACCAACGGACATGGGAGACAGAATGTGGAGATGTCCTCAGAATTGCAGTGAACTGTGTGTAGTTTTTCCAGGGTGTGGGAAGTGCCCAGCAATGGGCAGAAGACATTGCTAGTGATTTTACTCCTGCTGTAGGCCAGCAGGGGGTCCAGCCGTGGTGCCCTCTGATCAGACCTCACTAGGACAAGGGCAGCATCTTAAACTATCCAGTTAGTGTAAGGAATAAAAGTTTAGGTTTCGCCTCTTTTGAGAATTTTATTTTTTAAAATTTTTTTTAACTTGAAAAAAAATGTCATTTTATTTGTACACTTAAAAAGTTGTACATAGAAACATGTAAAACAGTTCTGTAAAACTGAAAGAACTGTCAAGGGAAAGGGAGGGTAAAATTTTTGAACATTGAGGAAATTAGAGAAATAAAACAAAACATTTTTAAAATATTTTAAAATATTTTAAAAAATTAACATTTTCCAAGTATAAATTTTATAAATATAAAACAAATTCACAAATTACTCTGAATATTAAATAAATATCTAGTTAATGAACTTAGTACTTAGTAAGTCCAGCCAGCACTGGTACAGCACTTTAAGGGATATAAAATTGGATCCATTCATGTGTAGTGTTGAAGAATATGCTCATTAAACAATTCTTAAGACATGTACACAGTTCTCTAACATGCGCTATAGCAGAAGACCCATCTGTGTAGATACTTCTCCTGTAATACTACAACTTCTAAAAAAACCTGACAAAATCAATCATAGGGTGAAAAAAAATTTTCCAAGATATCTGCACACATGAATGATCTCAAAATGTACAAAAACTTCTGTAAACCAGTACTGTACCCATACATCTATCAAACTTATTAGATACTGAACAAAATTGTAGCAAAGGAAATCTTTCCTACAGAGAATTTTATTTATTTATTTATTTATTTATTTATTTATTTTTGGTGGAACCGGGGATTGAACTCAGGACCTTGCCCTTGCCCTTGCCAGGCAAGCACTTATTCTATTGAGCTATTTCCCCTGCCCCCTCCTTTGAGAATTTTAAATGAGTATTCTTGGCCTTTGCTACAGTATAAAACATTAACTGTTGATTTCCAACTCCATATACATTCTTTTTTATATTTTAGTAATTTTATTGAGAAAGAAGTAGCAATGAGATAGTTTCAAAACATGTTAGTAATACAGTTACAACAATTAATACATTGCATATTGTTGTCTTCGTAGTAATTGTTCCTAATACAAGATGCAGACATGATATTTTGTCTAAACACTATGAGTTCAAAACCTTCTTCTCACTGAACTAAGAGAAAGTAGCTGTATATTTATGCTATTGTGTATGCACAGATATAGATATTTTTCACTACAAAATAGTCCATTTATATCGCCCTTTTTGTTTACTTTTGTCAGAGATGTGTATTCCATTGCCATTCACATACTGTAGGTACATGAATTCAGCAGAGTAATCGAATATAGTCCAGTAGTCTACAATAGTAGTGGGTTACCTGCAAGACTGGCAGTGTCAGAAGTTAATGACTTGAGCCTTTTACAGCTCAGCTTATTAATACAGCTTTACTTTTTATACCTCAATTTTATACTTTTCTGCTGGATGGTTAAGACCAAGATAAAGCAAGACTTATATAACAAAAAAATGTAACTTTTTTATTTGATATGCAAATACCCAGTGTTTGCGAGGATGTGGAGAAACTAGAATCCTTACACATTGTTATAAGGATAACTACTCTGGAAAACAATTTATCAAATTCTGGAAAATTAAAGATCCACTTATTATACAGGGTAGCAATTCTACTCCTATGTATGCACCCAAGCATCATGAAAACATATATCCATACAAAGATTTGTATTTAAACATGAACAGAGTTTTTATAATATAAAATTGGAAAAATCAGAATATTGATATTTTAGTAAAAGGATAAACAAAAGATACATATTCATACAATGGAATACTACTAAGCAATAAGGAAGAATGGACTCCTGATATAACCAACAGCATGAAAGATGAATAAAACCTTGAAGTCATGCTCAGCGAAAGAAGCCAGATACAAAAGATCATGCATGATTCCACTCATCTGAGCTTTGTAGAAAGACAAGCATAAACTCAAATAGGTCAGCTGCTGCCTGGTGATGGGTGGGAAGGGAGAGTGAGTGCAGACTTCTAGGAGAGAACTTCTTTAGCTGATAGCCTTGTTTTATAACTAGGTTGGGTAATCCGCACAACTGTTTACAATGTACTAAAACTCACCAAACTATAGTTAATATGGGTAAATTTTGTGATTTTGTGGCATGTAAATTAAACCTCAGTACAGCTTCTTAAAACAAAAGATACCCTGAACATCCTGAGTTTTCCAAATCAAGACCTAGTTCAGAGCACACATTCTCAGAGATATCCCCTGTAAGTTGTCTCACAATTAACACTCACTCTGATAAGTTAAATAAACCTTTTTTTTTTAAAGGAAACTAAGCAGTACTAAAAGAAATGGCTTATACAGTTATATGTAGAAGATGGGCAAGACAATGATCTTGGAATCTCCAGAAGATTTTTGAATCTAGCAGTTAATTGGAAAGATTCTCACCCTGACTATATATACAGATACCTGTGAAACAAGCAATTGCACTGAAGATGGTAATCTGTAATAGTAGTTTCATGCTTGGAGTGCCTGTCATTCTGGTCTTCTGAATACGAGGTGCTTG
>NW_004524644.1:250439-289480 GCF_000260255.1 Octodon degus | reverse complement strand
TCTGGGGGCTCCGGGAACACGGCAGAAAATTGTACTCGGCGGGCGGAGTGGGGGAGGCACTCTATAATATTCAAATAACGGAAGTTAACATAAAAAGGGGATACAGATGAATGTCCATTTTGTATCTGTGTATTCAAAGTGATTAGGATAGATATATAGTTACATTCTGTTAATGAATAGAATGATTTGTTGTAATGGTGTTTGTAAACAGGATATCATGACTGCATCTTGTACAACAATTAACCACTAGGAAGAATGTATGCAATGTGTTAATTATTGAAACTGTCCTAACAATTTGGTTTGACACTGTCTCATTGCTATTTATTTCTCAATAAAATTATGGGAAAAAAAAAGAAATGGCTTTTAGTGTGCCAGGGATATTGCTCAGCAGTGTAAGTGCCTGCCTGGCAAGTGCAAGGTCCTGAGTACCAAAAGAGAGAAAGAAAGAAAAAGAAATGTCAGACAGTATATTAATATGTGAGTAAAGAGATTTTAAGAGAAAAAATATAGAGTGGAGAACTTTTTAATGAAAACAACACCAGTGAAAAACTATATTTTTCCTTTTATCCTTAACAAGAACACATTACAATTTTCAGTTCTTCTTAGTGATGTTTATGACATGTTAAGTCTTAATTCTCCCTGCCTTGATTTCAGATAGAAATTACTTTTAGCCTCACACTCACTTTCAGTTCATGGGAGATGCAGGAGGGAGTAAGTGTTAATCAGGCAGAGAGGACCTACTCTGTTCATCACAGATGAATGCCTTCGTCCCCTTTTTCTCTCCATGCTACCCTGCCTCCTCATCTCCTCCTAGCATGCTGAGGATTATAAACACTTTCACAAGTCCATTCTGTTTTTCCCATCTCAGTAAGAAAAAGATAAGCCACCAGAAGTATGGATTAGGAAAAAAGTACTAAACTCAGACACAGCTTCTGTGAAATCCATTTTCTTTCCCAGAACATGAGCCTGGATCTCTGCCGATGGGAGAAGGAGGTGGTGGCTGTGGGCTAAGATGACAATTTTGCCAGCTTCATACCCCATTTAACACCTCTAACTTCAGGGCTGGAAAACACTCAGGGCAGTCCTTTGCCTGAAAGCCTGGTAACAAGGCAGGAATCCCTTCCCAGCAGTGCTTTCTCCTAATTATTGCCTCTTTCCCTGATGCTGGGCCTTTCCAGAAATTCCCCCATCTTCTCTTTCTAGCCATGGTCCTATGAGCCACCCTCCAGTTCTCTGACCAGTCCTTCTTTTGCTCTAGCTTAGGAAAATCCCAATTAAGAACAGGCTCATTTCTAGTAACTTAGAGCCCACCCTACCCCTGTAGCACATATACATGGGGTCAAATGATAAAGCAAAAGAGTCAACCTTACTTTAAATCCTTGATTTGTCTTTTTTTATTTTAAAGAGGAAAAAACCAAAAACAATAAGAACAAAGACAGAAACAAAGCAACATAAACAAAAATTATAGTACGGTATAAAAAAACAAGAATAGAAAGCTAACAATGATTGTTATATTATTATCATCAAATTTGTTGCTCAGATTACCAGGTAGAGGCATGCAAAATTTGTCTTTAGAAGCTGTGTTGAACTGATTACATGAAAGACAGCAGACTTGCCTTAGTGTCCACACCTATAAGATGGGGTAATTCCCTACTTCTGGGGATGTCGAGATGAGACACACATGTAATGTACTAGGAGCAGAGTGGATGGATCCACAGTAAATGGGGTCGATTATAATCACAGCCCAGCATGACTGTCTTGGGCTCCTTTTCCAGCCACCTTTCTTGTCAAGACACACACACACACACAGACACACAGACACACAGACACACACACACACACACACACCCCTCCCTGCCTTTCCTTATTGTTCCCTCTATTCACTTTCTGCTTGGTTCCCAGCCTTCTCCTGTGGCTTGGATAAGACCTAACCACTGTAATCAGTCTGACTAAGATCTGGGGACCTTTGGAATTTTGCTTTTCAAAACAGTAGCCACCTGACACTGACAAAGGATCTACAAACTACAGTACAGGGTTTCAGGGTAAATCCTGAGGGGATCTGACTGACCTTGTCAGATACAAAAGTTACATTTCTTGTTATATATATCTTGCTTTATCTTGCTGTTAACCATCCAGCAGAAAAGTATAAAAACAAGGTATAAAAGGTAAAGTCATATTAATATGCTGAGCTGTAAAATGCTCAAGTCAACAACTTCTGACACTGCCAGTCCTATGGAAAACCCACTATTATTATAGACTACTGGACTATACTGGAATATTTTGCTGAATTCACGCACCTACAATATTTAAATGGCAATGAAATACCCATCTCTGACAAAACTAAACAAATAAGGGGATACAAATGAAGAACCATTCTGTATCTGTATATACAAAATAGGGTAGATATATAACTACTGTCTCTTAATTCAATGAGAAGAAAGATTTGTACTAATAGTGTTTGGACAGGATATCATGTCTGCATCTTGTGCTATGAATAACCACTATGAAGACAACAGTATGCAATATATATTAATTATTGTAACTGTCCTAGTAACTTCTTTTGAAACTGTCTCTTTGATATTTGTTTTTCAATGAAATTAATTAAAAAAACCCAGTAGCTACCACATACATAGATTCAAACTAATAAAAACTAATCGAAATCAGCAATTCCAGTGACCAATGTGGTTGACTAATGGCTTAGTATGGAACATGTTCACCATCAAAGAAAGTATGGCTGGACAGAGTTCTCTAGAGGAAAATTCTTTGCTAATCATTCCCCAAAGAACCTGTGCTCTATTTCATGCTTAGAGTACTGATTTTTTTCTCTATAAATTGTGAGATTTTTCTAAGTGCCACATACATTAGTATAAGTTTGCTAAGTGAATTATAAGATTGGCACAAAATTTCTTATTTTATTATTATTTTTTAATCTTTTAATTGTCTGCAGACTCCGAACCAGGAAGGAGGAGCTCTAGAAATCCTCACTTTCAAGAACAGAACCTGATGGCTTTGTCTTACTTCGCTTTCTACTCCATTTCTCAGTCCATTCCTAATCCTTCTTAATTCAGTTCTTTGCCTCCTTGATTCCTGGTCTCTTGCTTCTTCTCTGATGTGTGTCTTCCAGCTCTCCTGCTATGTCCTGCCCTTGTGGCTCTATCCTTGGCTTCCCTCCAAAGCCTTTCTTTGTATTCTTTTGTGGGATTACATTTGTTTGTGGCCCTGTGAGCCCCTAACCGGCTTGGGCAAGCCCAACTCTAGATCACATGGTCAATATTTCTGGACCTCCAAGAAAGGAAATTAAACAATGTAAGTTATGAGAAAACAGCTAATATCAGATAAGTCACTGAATATAACATTTTATCTCTGTGTTTACAGCACCCCAGTCTCTGGCATTTAATATGTATTTAAAATTAATATGTTGAAGGACAAAAGCTATTACTTCACTAGGGAATACAGTCTCAAGGAGAAATACGGTATAAAGGGAGAAGGGCTGGGAAAGAAGGAGAGCTAATGTGAAGCAGTGTGTCAATCTGCTGAACACAACAGATGGCTCAACCCACAGCCCATAACTCCAAGGGGCTGCACAAACCTCAGCTCAGAACCAGCCCTAAAAAGGAGTGGGAAAGGGAGAATTCAACAAGGCTCAGTGGGTTCAAAGTTCACTCTCTGGACCTCTGGGCTGTGCACTACAAGGCACAGGCACTGGTAAATTCTGCTGGTATGCAGGTATAGGAACCTTGCTGGGTGGGAGACTCCAGGACCCTAGTGTGAGGGCCCTCAGTCTACACAGAGTTGCAGCAGGATGGGGAAACTGAAGCTTGGTGCTGCTTCACAAAAGGTGTCTGGCTAAAGGCATATAAATCAACCCTGAAAATTACCCAGCTACAATGCATAAAACTTGTACACCAGAAGACAGGACATTTGGAAAGGTGTATAATGCAGAATGTTTGCATGCCCAAGTCCTGGCAAGGAACAAGTATGTTAGTAAGTATGGATGAAAACCTACTGGAGGCATCTGAGCAGACCAGGGAGTATTGGGTTCCCAGAGGATGACTCATGACACAAGGGAATAGTGAGTACAGGGATGCTAGGAAGGACAGGTGGGCAGAGAGGGCTAGGAACAAACAAACAAACAAACACACACACACACACACACACACACACAAGCACGCACACAGGATAGATAGATAGATAGACAGACAGACAGACAGACAGACAGACAGACAGACAAATAGGGAGGCTTCCAGAAAATATATACACTCTTCAGCAGTTTCCATATTACTAAATGTCTGGAAGCTCATGGTCACCACTTTGAGCACCTCTTGCAATATGGAGGCCAAAGTAACTTGTATTAATATTGTGACGTCTCAAAAATTTAGTATTAAAATATTTATATAAATTTTTCTTTTACTGATGTATACTATTTTTTATTATATAAAGAGAATACAAAAGTGTTAAAAATAGAAACAATTCCAAACTTCATCAAACAAAATAATAGGAATTCAACAATGAATGCTGTATTGTATAATGTCTTCAAATTAGTTGTTTGGAATACCAGATACGAGCTTGCAAAATTGGTTCAAAAAAAGCTGTAAGAAATCAGGCTGAGAAGATAGCTCAGAGGTCTAAGCACCTGCCTGGCAAAAGTAAAGACCTGAAGACCTGCTACTGTACACTGTGCTGGCCCCAAAAACCAGGTATGGTAGCACACTCCTGTAATCCCAGGAGAGGCTGAGACAGGAGGATCACTATGAGTCTGAACTGTGTAGCGAAACCCTGTATCCAAAAAAGAAAAGAAAAATTATAAGACATCAAAAAGGACAAAAAAAAAAAAAAGCACCAAATGCTTCCCTCTATAGACAGTAGAAATCAGCAGATAATTACCTAAGCCATCCTATATACATACATAAATATCTCTTCTCCTCTCCCTCCCTCTCCTGTCCTTATCTCAGTTTTTCCTATGCTTTGAACAGATTTTTTTTCCCTTTCATACTATCAATTGCAACTTTCAGACCTTATTTACTCTCTCAGGTTCTTACAGTAGTTAGATAATACGATGTTGGCACATGAGGGTCGAATTTATTTCACTTATGAGTATAAGCTCTAGTTGTATCCATATACCTATATAAGCCTCAAATTTATCTTTTTTTAAAAAAGCTGAATAATACTCCATTATGTAAAAATACATTTTCTTTATCCATTCCTCAGTTGATGGACCTCTGAGTTGATTCCAAGATTTAACTATGACAAATTGTGCTGCTATAAACATGTATCACTATGGTACGATGTTTTTAGTCCATTTGTAAAGCTACTCGGGAGGGGAATAGCTGGGTTAAATAGGACTTCCAATCCTAGCTTTCTGAGAAATCTCTACACTGATTTCCATAGTGGTTACCAGTCTTCACTCCCACCAACAATGGAGAAGGGTTCCTTTTTCCCAACAGCCCCTGCAGCATTTATTGGTTCACTTCTTTTCTTTTTTCTTTCTTTCTTTTCTTCTTCTTCCTCTTCCTCTTCCTCTTCCTCTTCCTCTTCCTCCTCCTCCTCCTCCTCCTCCTCCCCCTCCTCCTCCTTCTTCTTCTTCTTCTGGTGTGGCAAGTTCAGCCCTGCCTGGGGACATGGCTGGTGTGGCATGTGGTGCCGGGGAATGAACTGTGCTCCCTGAGCTTGCTTAAGCTTGTCTAAGGAGGTGTTTTAGATTGCTGAGCTATCTTGCTGGCCCTACTGGTTGACTTCTTTCTGGGGTGAGATGGAATCTCACTGTTGTTTTATTTGTATGTTTAGAATGACCAATGATGTTGAACATTTTCCCATGTATTTATTTGCCACTTGTATTTCATCTGAGAGGAGTATACTCCATTTTTGGATTGGGTCTTTCAATTTGGGGGGTAATATTACTTTTTAATTCTCTATATGTTCTAGATAGAAATCCTTTGCCTGAGGGACAGTTGGCTATAATTTTTTCTCAATTCATGTGTTCTATTTTTATTCTGTTGGTGATTTATCTTGATGTGAAGAAATTTTTCAAAAAGATGAGATCCCAGTTGTTGATTCTTTGCAGTATTTCCCATGCAGTTGGCTTTTGTTCATGAACTCTGTACCTACCCCTATGTCTCTAAGATTTCTACCTACTTTTTCCTCCAGAAAATTTAGTGTTTCTTTTTTAAAATTTAAATCTTCAATCCATTTTGACTGTAGTTTAGTGCATAGTGATAGACATGGGTCTAATTTTAGCCTTCCACAAGTGGAAAGCCAGTTTTTCCAGCACTACTTATTAGAGAGGCTATCTTTCTTCCAGTGAACATGTCTGGCCTCTCTGTCAAAGATAAAGTGGCTGAGTGTGTTTGTAGTTGTGTCTTCATCTTCTAATCTATTCCATTAATCCTTAAATCTGTTTCTTTGCCAGTACCTTGCTGATTTTATCACAGTAGCTTTATAGTATAATTTCAGGTCAGGGATTGTAATGCTTTCTGCCTTCCTTTCTTGCCCAGCATTGTTTTTGTTATTTTAGATCTCTTCAGGTTCCAGATGAATTTTAGCAATGTTTTCTCTAGCTCCGTGATTTATACTAATGGTATTTTAATCAGGATTGCATTGAATCTGTATAACAACTCTGGGAGTATGGACAATGTTGGTTTTTCCTGACAACAAGAAAAGGATATTTTTCCATTTTCTGAAATCATCTTTCATCTCTCTTCTCAGAGTATTGCAATTTTCAGTGTATCAATTTTTACATCGTTTGTGATACTGATTCCTAATTATCTCCCTTTTTAAATATATTTCATTTCATTTCATTTCATTTCATTTCATTTCATTTCATTTCATTTCATTTCATTTCATTTCATTTCATTTCATTTTATTTGAAGAACCGGGGATTGAACACAGGCCCTTGTGCTTGCCAGGCAAGCATTTATTCTACTGAGCTATCTCCCTGGCCCCATTTGTTTTCAATGTTATTGTGAAAGGAATAGTTTCCCTAATTTCTTTCTTGGTGTATTCACTGTACAGAAATGCTACTTGAGTACTGACTTTGTATCCTACTACACTACTGAATTTGGTTATTAAATCTACAAGTCTCTTATAAAGGTTTTGGGGTCTTCTATATAGAGTATCATGTCACCTGAAAATAATGATAATTTCACTTCTCCCTTTGTAATCCTTATTCCTTTTATTTCTCTACCTTATTTAACTGCTCTGGCTAATGCTTGCAGAACTATTTTGAAAATGAGTGAAGACAGTGGACATCCTTGTCTTGTTCCTGATTTTAAAGTGAAGTCTTTCAATTTTTGTCCATTTAGTATGATGTTGGCTGTTGGTTTGTCATACATGGCTTTTATCAGGTTGAGGTAAAAACCATCTATTCCAACAACAAATGATGTAAAAATTGATACACTGAAATTTGCAAAAAACTGTAGGGTTTTTTTTTTTTTCTACCATGAATCAGTGTTGGAATTTGTCAAAAAACTTTTTCTGCACCTATTGAGATGATTATGTAATTTTTGTCTTTGGTTTTTTTTAATGTGATGTGTCACATTTGTGGATCTGCATATATTAAACCATCCTTGCATTCCTGTGATGAACCCACTTGGTTGTAATTATAATTGTCGTGATAACTTGCTGCATTCTTTTTGTTATTATTTTATTGAGGATTTTTGCATTTATATTCATTAGGGAGACTGGCCTGTAGTTTTTGGTTTTGGTTGGGTCTTTCTTTGGTTTTGGTATCAGGGTAATACTTGCCTCCAGGAATAAGCTTGGTAGATTGCTTCCTTTTCGATTTCACTGAAGAGTTTGAGGAGTTCACATTGAATCTTCTCTGATTTTTTTTTTTTAGAATTCAGCTGTGAATCCATCAGGATGGGGGCTTTTCTTTGTTGGTAGGTTTTTTAAATTACATTTTTAATTTCATTCACTATTATTGGGTTATTCATTTTTTTTTGTCTTTTTTGTATTTGTTTTTTAGTTGAGGTTTATTTTTTGGTGCTGAGGACCAAAGCCAGGGCTTTCAGCTTGCTAAGTGAGCTTTCTACTGCTCAGATAAATCCTCAGCCCTAATTTAGAATTTTTATATCTTATTGATTTAGCTTTGATGATTCATGCATATCTAGGAATCCACTCATTTCTTCTGTGTTTTCCATCCTGTGAGAGTAATGATTTTGGAAGTAAAATTGTTTTCTTTCAGGACCTCAGACCTCCACTCCGAGGTCTTACTTTTATGGTTTGTGTTGAGAAATTTGCCATGATTATGATGGGTTTTTCATCAGAGATGTTCTGTTTCTTTTCTCTAACAGTTTTTAATATTCTGTTCTTTTGATGAGTTTCTGGGATCTTGATTCTTATGTGTTTTGGTGTAGATTTATGTTGATTATCACTAATTGGAGTTTCATATGCCTCATTTACTCTGTCAGATTTTTTCCCTATGCTTGGGACATTTTCTGCTACTACTTCTACAAATAGTCCTTTCATGTCATTTGTGTTGATTCGTGCCATTTTGCTGACACCTATTAATCTTTTTTTTACATTATCTTGTAGTTGCTGAAGTGTTATTTCCTGGTTCCTTGTTATTTTTAAGACCTCTTTCTCTTCATGTTTATTAGCTGCAATGCTGTCTTCAAGGTCTAAAAGTCTATCTTTAGTTTTGTTCAAGTGGTTTCTCCAGATTTCAGTGGAACTCTTAATTTTCTGAATAACTAAATCTGTTTCATGAATTATAATTCTTTCCTGTATTGTTCACTCAGTGTTTTTATGTTCTCTACTTTTTATCTATGCCTTCTTTAGATGTGCTAAGGAATTCTTTCATGATTTTTGGCATTTCTTTTTTTACCTGAGAGATTATTTCTGATCTGATGTGATTTCTTCCACAGCCTGATTCAGTTGCTTCTTTACTTCACTTACTATCATTTCAGAAATTTCAGTTGTGTGACTTCCAAGTTCTTCTATGTCCTTGTCTCCTAGATTTGTTCTGGGCAGGTAGACTAGTGGTCTGAGATTCCATTTTGCTCCTTTGTTTTGACATTTCTGCCATTTTTTTTTTATGTATTTAGTACAGGGTCTACAGGGTCTCACTATGTAGATCAGAGTCATAGTGATCCTTCTGTTTTCAGCCTCCCAAAGTGGTGGGATTATAGGTATGTGACCACGATACCCAGTCTCTGCTTTGACATTTCTGAATCTACCAATGTTTACTCACACTCAACAGTGATGGGATGAGGAAGGTCAGCAAGGCTCAGGGACAGTGTGTGTGTGGGTTGAAGTAGGGTTCCCAAAGCTCCTGCTATGTGGGATACAGTGTTGCTTTCATCATGGTGAAGGTTGTAGAGTTGAGCTACAGCTCATGGCTCTGAGGATGATGGGGAAGAACCAAAGCTCAACAAGGCTCCTGAGACTGTGGTGAGGGCAGGGCAGGACTCAACAGGTCCCCATAGCTGTATGGTGCCTTCTGCTTGCCTTCTGCGATGGTAGGATAGGCCACCAAGGATCAGCAAAGCTTTTGTACAAGTCATGCATGCCAGCCAGACTCACCAAATCCCCATAGCTGTTTGATGTATACTGTTTTTGGCTGGCTCCTTTGTATACCTGGTTCTGAGCTGTAGTTTATGGAACTCCTTGGAGATATTGTTATGGCTCTGGAACTGAACCAATTCTGAAAGATTCTCCTTGTCTTTTCCTTTAAATTATATGGCTAATAAATACATCTCTTTAATGAAGTTTTCTAAATCATTACTAAAACCCTAAGACCCAGGTAATGGTCATGGTATCAAGGGTCACTAAACGTGATTTTCTACCAGATTTTCCTTTTCTATAAATTCACTCATGGCTTTCTTTGTTTTCAGTGCTTATCCCAACTGCCCAAGTTAGGCCTGTCACTGTCTAAGTAAACACTGGGTATAACTGCATTTTGCTCCATACCTCATCTACAGGTGGTAGATACATTTTGAAGAATAAAAAATGCAAATGCTATTGCTGTGACTTTCTGAGAGCATTCATATTGTATGAATCAGCAGATTTTCAGCAATTTTTTTGCTTTATTTCTATGAATTATAGACTTGGAAAGTTGAACACACTTCAAATTATATACTTTTGCCCTTGTTTTCTGAGGAGAAATGGGGAAAAAAAACACCATTCCTGTGAGACCTGGTATACTGGCTCTCTCTTGTACATGACTTCAAAATCCTCTGTTTCTCCTCACTCTCAATATTGAAAGAAAGAAATCCTCTGTGTATGACTGGCATAATAGTCTGGCCTCCTCACTAACAGGTGCAGAGTCATAGAGGATCTCACTCACTGCCCAGGGCAAGTGCAGAGCCCACTGCTCTGATGCTGATCATCCTCATTAGGCAGTTCTGAAACAGGCCTGTCCGCCCCTTGCCAACACCACCTGGCAGGTGCTGGCATTTCCCAGATGTGAATGGGGCTGTTCACTGGCCTCAAATCATGAGGTTCTTCTCTGGAGACCTCTCCCCTGCCATGATCAGAACTGCTACACCAAAACCACTAAGAAACCTGCAGTCATTCATGTGACCCACTCCACATAGCTCTGCCATGGGTCTGTGGGGTGACTTAACTAGAAAAGTTCATTTTTGTGTTGGGTGGGTGCTACCATTAAGGAACATAAGTGAGACAACTGAAAGTGACCTGAGCCAGGCTTTATGCCAGCCCACAAATGTGAACAATTCCTGAACCATAGAATACACTTGAGTCTTCCTGTAGATAGTTTCTCTATATTGCATCATCTACTGTTTTTAATACCATGATATTACTATTACTTTTAATACCACATATATGAAAATATAACATGATTTATAATCCTCTCTACTTCTTGTATAAAGTTCTTTGTTCATTTATCTAGGATTTAATGCTGCATTATTTCACTGCTAATTATAGCTAGATTCTTTTTTTTTCATAGCTAGATTCTTTACAAGCTAAATTACACATTTTCTTGGCTTAATCAAAAAGATAATTAACAACTGGGACTTCACAGGAAAATCACAAGGATCTTAAGGTCCACAACAATCAAGATTATTTTTCTATCTTTACTTGAAACAATCACTCTAAAAATGGTATAACCATTGCAGCAAAAGAGTTTCAGGAAAAGTCACACTCTGTACTGCTTGACACAGTACTGAATTAAAACTGGCATCAGACATTTTATAATGTACTTATCTTTATTAATCTCCTAATGGTAATTCATCATTTCTTTGGTTTTCTTGATAGGAATAGACAGAAAGATCTTTTCTCTATTCTTAGAAGAAACCCATAATAAATGTTTTTCCCTGAGTTATCTTCTTCTATCAAGAAATCAAAGACCCAGCTTCCAAATTTATTAATTGAACCTAGCTGTCATTCAGTTTCTAAGTTTCTAACTCTATGGACTTTGAGCAGAAGAAAAATACATTATTTCTTCAAAAGCAATATATAATGAAAATGCAATACATTCAACACTCCCTCTCTCTTTCCACCAACAACTGACAAACAATGGGTATCTTCTACAAGACAAGTAATGAATACTGACCTTACCTTGGCTCAAGAGCCACTGGACAGAAGGTAGCAAAGCAACAAGGGATGACCACAGCTCTTTCCATTCCTTACATCTTATCCAGGCTACTTAGGTGCTTAACTCTGGTGGCTTTGATCCTAACATTACACCGTAAATTAATTCCAGTGTCACACACTCAGGATCCAGCTACCTCTGAAAAAGCCCCTACTAATGACTGCATGAGGCTTGAGACACATGCCATTACATGAGACACATGCCCTAACATCATTTATATCTGTCTCTGTTATCACCTCAGAATCAGTTTCACACTTGATCTCTTTTATACTTTCCAAGATACACAGCAGAACTTAAATTTATACTGAAAATTGTAAATTCTATCATGATAACATATGAAAGGCTTTCCTTCAGATAAGTCAATACTTACTGTGTACTTATATGTGAGAGCCCGTCTGTACCAAGAAATTTGCATGTATTACCTTAATTGACCTTCATTGCTGTTTTCTGAGTTAGGTGTTATGAAGAAACTTAATATAAAGTTTTATGGTTGTTTAAGAGAGTTCACCAATGACTACACACACTGTCTTCAGGAATCAACTGGCACTTCTGTACCCTGATTAGAGCAGCTCTCTTTAAACTATGCCTTTGTTACAAGCAGCATCTTCTGTAGCAAAGCACATCACTGATATTTAGCCAAGAAAAATAATAATACCTGTTGAGGAAATTTGGTAAATAAATATTATCAGTGGTAGTGAAAGTGCTACTGATTTGCTTCATCTAATCTGGTTTTCATATAATTTTCTGTTTTCACAATTTTGTCATACCATTTTCCTATACTCTTCTTTCTCTCCCTCCCTCCATCCCTCCCTCTTTCCCTCACTCTCGTTTTTCATTTATTTATTTATTTATTTTGTGGTACCGAGGATTGAACTCAGGACCCTGCACTTGCCAGGCAAGCACTTATTCTACTGATCTATCTCCCCAGCCCCCTTTTTTTTCTTTCTCTATCTCACTTTGTTTTTCAATACTGGGGATTGAATTCAGGGACTGAGCTACATTTCCAGTCCTTTTTAAAAAAATTTTGAGACAGGGATGCACTACCTTTTTCCCAGAATAACTTTTAGTTTATGAAGTTTCTTAATCTCCAAAGTATCTTGGATTATAGGTATGAACCACCACACTTGGCTGGATTTTCAAGTGTTTTATGTAGGAGAAATGCTCAGTGTTTTTTTGTTTTTTTTTTTTTGTTTTTGTTTTTTTTTTTTGTAAGATTTCTTCACAACACTGTCCTCTGTGAGTATTTATACTTCTGAATTGGATGAAATAAAGGCAGCAGAAGCCATATGCTGGCTCCCTTAATCAGTTTGGGGAAGCCACGACTCAGGCATTTTGGATGAAGTACAAAGATTCCTGTCTAGTCTAGTGGAATGGTTTCCTAAAGGTGTATCCACGCCAGGAAAGCAGGCACGAATAAATGCTGTATCATATCACTCATAACAATGACTTCTGAATCCTGGGATAATAAGGCCTGATGTGTTGCTGTCTGGATAAAGCACATCATATACTCTTATGTCTAAGAGTAAGAAGTCATGGTACATGATGTTTAGTACAGGTCATGCATGTTCTCTAAGTAGATTTAAATGAATTTTTTGGTAGTAATCTGAGCCCAAAGAGACAAAGTTCAAATCTGATTTAGTGTCTTTTCTGCCTAGGTACATCAAATCTTCCTGAAGAGTTAATTTCCTACACTTCTTGTAAAACACTAATCGTTCTCTGTAATGTGTAGTGTATCACCTTCTATGTTTAGAATTATGCCTCCTGCCACATTAAACAGCATTCTAGCCACATGCTATTTAATGTGTTCTAAATCCAGTACTCTCTGCTTGGGACCAAGTAAAAGGGGGGGGAGATATTCCTATCAATAACTTTACAATTTTGAGCCATTTACCAGATAACAAGTCAGCCTGCTACAATTGTATAGATACCAGCAGAAAACATGAGACTCCTGGACCAAAGACAAAGACTTTACTACATAAGGCAACAGCAGTAGCCAGGGTATTACATTTCTTTGCACTGGTTCCTGAGGCCCCTGTTGAAGAAACCATACATGGCTTGGGATGCAGAGCAACACAGAAAGGGCCAGGAATGCTTGTATATACAGTAGACCGAATTACAAAAGAAGAACTCTGACAACAGGAAACTGAGATCTTTCATAGTGAGTGTAAGTGTGTCTGCTCTTTGCTCTAGAGGGAAGCACTTTTTCAGCCTCCTAATGCTACTCATTATACAAACATCGAAGACAGCACCAAAACTCTAAAAAATAAATCGGGAACAAAGGGCAATCAATCTCTCTTCTTGCAAGGTACAGAATTTTCTCTCAACAACCCTTGATTTCGCTCTTGCTGTGTGCTAGGCAATACAGTGATACTCTTTCAGCAGGAAACCATGTGTTCCCACTCAAGGTTTTTGGGTTTGGGCTCTGAAAATCCTCCAACTTCCCAAGAGAATGTTAATGTAAATTTAAAAAAATAACATTTTTTCTTACATTTTTCTATAAAAAATGATCTACTTTCAGAGATAATGTAGTATTTCACTGTGAATCTCCCAGTTTAAGCAAATTGTAATAAGTAGGGCCACTAAACACACTTCTTTACAGAGAAATCTTTCTCCTCCTTTTTTAAAAATTGGAACACTACACTCAAATTTTAGTGTATGTGAGTTCTTTATAAGAGACAGAAAGATACATTTACATATAATTTTCAAATATAAAAAGAGCTAATCAAAGAAGAATACTAGATCTAGGCAGTGTCCTTCCTTTTCACAAATTGTTAATTGAAAGCTTGAGGGTAAAATAGGAAAGAAACTCATTATTCATTCCGAGATAAAGCTTGTTTCTTCCATGATATAATACTATTTTCCCTAGAGCGGTTATTACATTCGCACATAGATTTACTCTGGCAAAAAATTACCTGATTAATCAGAAATCTATACAGATAAATTTTTGCTATCTTATACAGTTGTCCCAAGGCTTAGGGAACAAATAAGTGCACATCAGGACCTTTAAAACTTGAACTTTGTATTTAGATATTCTCAAGGTTAATATTTTGAACAAATAAAATTCACATATATTGCATTTTGTCTCTTTTTAGTGGAGACTTTCTCCTATTTACCCTTCATGTTTGCACTCAGTGTACTTTGTATAAGTGCAATGCTTTTACTGTAAGTGATATTCTCTTCAAAAGGTGTAGCTCAGAGGTAGAGCCCACACTTATCATATGCAAGGTCTTCTTGGATTCTATTCTCTAGCATACACAAAAAAGGTGATTTTATGTGACTAAAAAGCATAATAGCTTTTGGGAAATTACCATAAACAGAATTTAAACTCAAACTACAGTTAAAGGCTAACAGAAAGGTATCAGTAGATACCACAGAGTGGTTTACTTTATTGTGCGCCTCCTCTGAAAGTGCTATGTGAGAATATTTATTAATGAATGGAAGTCAGAATATAAAGGTTGTGCTTGCCTCAGGAGTGCAGAAACTGACAGCACCATGCGCAAAGAAGGTCCCATGCAAACAAAATGAAACAAAATGGCACAACATGAAGGCATGAAGTACTCCCTGTTTCTGGAAGGCTCTACCAGAGACACTTGCCTGTGACAGTGGACCATAACTCTGGCACATTTCCCTGGTTATTTCACAGTTAGAAAATAAAAAGCAAGGGGAAATGAAGACATGCAATGATCAAGCCTTTCATTTTAAAAATATATAATCTCAATAGGTTCAGAACTGTCTTGAAGAACATGTATAAAGTCATACAAATGGTGGGGTGTGGGGAAGCATGCTGATAGCAGCCTGGTAACTTGAGACATGTGGGACCCAGCTCACTGAGAGTCATTCAACACTTGGAACACTCTCAAGGCATCTTCCTTTATTATTCTTCGTGTGTGTGTGTGTGTGTGTGTGTGTGTGTGTGTGTGTATTTTTAGAGAAGGATCTATAGGGTGCTCAGGGTCTCACTACTAGATCAGACTTGTAGTGATCCGCCTGTTTACATCCTCCTAAGAGCTGGGATTACAGGCACTCACTACCACGCCCAACCTCAATTGCCATCTCAGTGTGCCTCAGGGGCTGGGCTGTCATGGCAGGCCCTGAGATTGAACCCCTGGCCCCTGCACCTGCTTGCAGGCACTTTAATCTGCTGAGCTATTTGGCCAGACCTTGCTATTCTTCTTAAATACAAGGATGGCACTTTGTACCAGGCACTGTTCTGCTGCTTTGCAAATATTAACTAGTTTTAATCTTTATAGCAGTCTTATAAAATACTGTTATTATTCTCCCCCTTACAGTAGAGGAAACTGAGGCAGAATATAAGCAGGTTGTAGGATGCCACATAGTTACTAAGTAGCAAACTGAAGACTTAAAGCCAGGAAGTTTGAGGTGGAGCTGGGACTAGGATAAAGCAGGTGAGGCACTTTTCTCAGGTCAAGTTAGGGAGGCTCCTACCACCCAGAGATTGAGGCACTCAACATCTTAATGCAATAATTTAAAAATCAATGTGAATTGTCCATTTGGGCAAAATATCAAAAGTTTATTAAGACAGGATCTGTGTTACTGATTGTTTTCTTTTTTGTCTCAGGTTCAATACGCCTGAGTGTGGCATGGCTTTAGAGTTTATCTTTTTGACTACTATAGTATACAACTTCCTTTTCAAAAATATCTCTTCTTCTGTTTTGATTCCAGTTTGCACTTGTGCAAATGCCTTTCTTCTCTGTAGAAGATGATAAACTTTAGGAGAACATAGGTCTGGCTTTCTTAGGTCACCTTTCATCTGAGATAGAAGAAGGATGGATGTGCCTGGTAGAGAAAGGATAGGACAGGGAGGTGCTTCAGGTCTCATAAAAGACGGGACTAACCCCCCGAACTCCACACAGAGGTTACACATTCAAAACAGGACAAGATTGTGTATCTGAGAGAAGGAACATGTTGGAAAGGTAATGAAGACAAAACTGTAATGAGTTATATGTTTGAACAACAGAATCCATCAATCAGTCAGGTAAAACAGACTTCTATGTTCAGATTGTAAATGAGTAACTGGGCCCACAGCAAATTAGAATTTTTATTAAAATGGAAACTATGGCCCAGATACTACTTTATCTTGTAGCTGCCAGATTCATGGCAGCAGTTTCAGTAGGGAGGAGAAAATGCAATTTTATAGCTATGTAAAAGGTTTTGAATGTACTGGAAATCTGAGCATGATTTAATTTTGCATCTGAAAATGTCATTGGTTATTTACTTTGTGTTCATTCAACTTCAAAGTGCTTCAGCAGATATGGCTTCCCTTGCCTTCATAACCAATCACGAAAAATATTTTTCCCTATTTTGTAAACATTTATCTTTGCTATTTTGTAAGGAACTATTGGGAGCAGGGTTTAGTTATGCATACTATAATCCTAGCACTGTATTTCAAAATAAAATTAAGATGTTGAGTACCTAGCACTCTATTTCAAAATAAAATAGGAAAAAAGGAGGAAGGAAAGAAGGAGAGAGGAAAGGAGGGAACAAAGGAAGGAAGGAAAGAAAGGCTGGGAATGTAGCTCAGAATGAAGGCTCCAGGTTCAATCACCAGTACTACAAAATAATAGGGAGCTATTTGGTTCTTTTTTTTCTCTGCAGTCCCAGGATGGAACTTGGGACCTTTGTGCTTGGCAGGCACTTATGCCACTCACCTATCTCCCCTGATCAAATAGGAAAAGGATGCAAAGCAAGAAGAGTAATAGTTTGAAGTTAAAAATATAATTGATTTGTAAAACCAGTTTTCCTCTTTCTGATCTACTCTGGATTCTGTGTTTGAAGTGATTTTCAGGACCTGCCACAAGAAACTGCCCGGTGATGTCCCCTCATGATCCTTTAACCACAAAAGAGACCAAGCACCCCTTTCCTCTTTTCATGTAGAGGCCAGCAACTTAATGCACAGTGGGCAACTGGGAAAATACCAAGGTCTCACAGTCAAATTTCAAATTTCAAATTGCTGTGTATGCTAAATTTCTGCTATTGAGACTTTAACTGAGTTGGCACATTAACAGACTTAGTTAAGATAGTAGGAACTGTCACTGAACACACAGCTGATAACTGTACTAACTTAAAATCTGGAGTCTCCACATTCATGGCATCATCATTCACAATAGCCTAAAAGTAGAAGCGACCCAGGTACTGATGAATAGATAAATATGACGTGATCTACACATACAATGGAAAAGTGTTAAGCCCCCAAAAGGAAGGAAAGTCTAATACCTGCTACAATATGGATAGATAAATCCTGAACACATTACGGTAAGTAAAAATAAGTCAGTCACAAAAGGACAACCATTGCATGATTCCAGTTACAGTATGTTAGATACAGGGGTAGTCAGATTCCTAGGGACAGAAAGCAGGAGAGTGGCTGCCAGTGGGCAGAGGTGGGGAGATGGAAAGAATGAGGAGTGAAGGGTTAAACATGCAGAGTTTTATTAGGGGAAAATAAAATTGGTGATGTTCACACAACAGTATGTAAGTACTTAAATGTCACACAACTGTACACTTAAAGTCCATTAAGCGGTAAGTCTATATATTATTTAGCCACAATAAAAAAGATTAAGTGGTGCCAGAAGTCAGTTTCAAAAATTTACTCTTTTCACATGTAAAATAAAACATATACTTAAGAAAAGATGAAAATCTATATTTTTTCATTAAATTGGTAGACATGCTTGGAAAAGAGGATCTTAAAAATTCTCTTGCCAGGACACAATGGATAATATTCATCCAAAATGTACTAATGAAAAATTTACCCACTTATTATTATTATTATTGTTGTTGTTTTTGTATTTAGTACAGGGTCTATAGAGTCTACAGGGTCTCACTACACAGATCGGACTCGTAGTGATTCTCCTGTTTTCAGCCTCCCAAACACTGGGATTAAAGGCGTGCACCAACACAGCCAGTCTCAGTCACTGTCTCAGCATGCCCGGGGGGCGGGGCCAGCATGGCAGGCTGGGAATCAAACTCTGGCCCCTGCATCTGCCTAAGCAAGTGCCTTAATCCACTGAGCTATTTGGCTGGTCCTTCACCCACTTATTTTTTAACGAAATAATTTACAAACTCTGGCACTTTATTGCTGGAAAAACTTTCTGAGATATATCCCATGCTGACCTTGGGATACCTGTGTCCTGAGCCTTAAGGTGAAGGCCACATACAGCATAATCTCACATGGAAAATTTAGCATAAACATAAATCTCCGCCAGTTGGTCAGACACTGGCAGGACTGCTGAAGTGACTGATTTTACCCCTTGAAGTAAGAATTATGGTGAGAAAAAGAGAAAAAGCTAAAACAATCTTGGGTCTAATTTTAACTCTATGTAATAGAAACCTCATTTCCTCTTCTAACACTGTAATTCTGATCATATCAATCACCTCAGAGAACAGTAACATACTTGGACCTAAAATTATTCAAAAAGGCATTACGTCCATCTGTGAATATTTTCTTAAAGAATGAATGTCACCCAGAAACAAAATTCAATGAGCATCAAAAGTGAATATTGAAGAGAATTTCTTTCCTTACATTCTGACTGGTATAAGAGATGCAATATTCCTGCACCTGTTTTTAATTTAAAGAAACAGCTATTTGCCAAACATAAGCTTTCAGAGTAGGGTGAGTAACAGTTCGCAATTACTCATCTAAAGAGCCTGCAAAATGTATTGGTGACAAATGCAATTAGTGTACAATCTTTATTTAGCTCACAAAATATGAATACGTGCTTACGTTATGAAGAGTTGCTAATATGTTTGATGATATAGTGCTATATCAGGCCCCTACTGGGAGTTTTAGGTAACATTCATATATGTACTCTTACCTTCCTAAAATCAAAATTCTATACTCTGGTTTCTCTTCAAGTCGTGTAAATCTTTTGCCTTTTACTAAAATCAAAATTCTAAAAACAATCTCGAGTCCTAAAACTCATCTGACCAAAAGATTCCAGGGAAAGAATCATGAACCTATGCAGGAAGAAGCGGAGGCTCAGCCAGTGGCAGTAAGTCTTGGTACGGCCCTACAGAGGCTGAGTCACTCACTGGTGAGGGCTGTCTGCTTAGAACACCTGCACTATTTTCCATTAAGCCAGACAAGGGAGAAATAAATGCCTGGTTATGGACTGTGAGTATAGCGGTTCCTCACTTACTGTGGAGGTTATGTTCCAGACACCTCTGCGATAAGCGAAAATCAGCAAAGTAATGATGTTGTATTTTTGTATCTACATATATTTTAAGGCTTTATAACTCCTTCCCACACTCTTACAAACCTTTCCCACACTTTTAAAAACACTTCTAATATTCTTAACCATTTTCTAAGCTTATAAACCTACACAATTTTAACAACATATGTATACAGTATGGTACTGAAAAATTTCATGGTACCGTGAAATATCTGTGATAAATAATTTAGATTAATATCATTTCAAAATCCACAAAACAGTAAATCTGCAAAAGTTGAACTGAAAAATAGGGACTACTGTAAATGATTATACAACTGGTGTAAATTGGAGGAGCTCCTAGAATAAATGAAGCAGGATTAAAACAGTTTGGAATACACTAATTTCTTGAATGTGATAGTGGTAGCATTTTCCCTAAGAACTATCACAGTTTTCTTTATTTTATTTTCTTTGTTTTTATTTTTTATCAGTTAAAAATATCTGAAATGTAGGGGCCAGGGAGATGGCTCAGTAGAATAAGTGCTTGCCTGGCAAGAACAAGGGCCTGAGTTCAATCCCTGGCTCCGAAAAAAAAAAAAAAAAAAAAAAAAATCTGAAATGCTTACATGATCACAAATCAAATACAATTCCAGTTTATGTTTCACAATGGCTATAGATAGCTTCATAGTTCCTTAAATAGTTATTTATTTTTCAAACATAAAAATGTGTATTTGGGAAAAATATATAGAATTATTTTTTTTTTCTGTCTGGTAATAATTTAGAGGTGGATGACACTTTCACCCACAGAGAGTCCTATGCAGCAATGAAGGGCTTGAGTATTATTTGTAATTGAACAGCAGGAAAGCTGTGGGCATAAAGGGTTTTAGAGCGGAGCAGGTTGAGTGCTGGCACAGCATGGAGCACTGATGTCTTGCATATTTAGCTGCACGTTTCAGCTGCAACAGTGCCAACATCTGCTGTAAAAAGACAAAGGTCATATGTCTTTCCAGGTAATTTTTGTATCCAAACAACTTAATAGTGAATATAATAATAATAAAAAAGCCAGGATGAAAGGCCTCCACTGAAGCCCTCTGTAGTAAGAACTGGCCTTCTCTTAACGTCAGTAAATGATTCACCATTATCTTCTTTTCGGTAGCTCAAAATATAATTATTTTTCCATTTTGGGGGCTGACATACCTCAAAGCTATGACAATCCTGGCCCTTTTCCACCAAAATAAAGGACAATAAGCAACAATAGGAAGAGGCCACTTCATTTGTGAGGACGAAATGAGACACTTAGTATATGGTGTAAAAGGTCCCCTGCCCCATCTTTTGCCAATGAAAATTAGGCTGCCTAAGAGTCACCACTTTGCATACATCCAGCAAGCTGATAGCCCATCCTATTCAGTTGGCTACAACTGCTTTTAAAAAGAACTACTAAAATTAAACAACGTTGAGTAGAAATGGAAGCATCCCACTGAAGAGTAACAAATGTACCTAGCCCTAACTGAATCTCACTGTTTTATTTTCTTACTGAACAATTTCAAAAATCATGATGAAGTTAACTTAGAAAGCTCACATTTAGTCTCTTTGGTGCTTATTGAAGATAGTCTGACCCTTGTTCATTTTAAGTGGATTGAGAGGAATAACAATGTCAGTGTATTTTACATAATGTAATAAAGGATCTGGTGATACACCTAACAGCTGTTAGAACGAAGACACAAATGCCCTCTTAATGATTTCTTAAATATTTAATAAGCTGGCTTTTAGTCAGGATCTGGATATTCACTAACACTAGGTTTTAAAAAAAGATAACACAAAGACAGAAGGACAGCAGGGAGACAATAGGTTGATTAGCAAAAAGCTCTTAAATGCAGACATTAAATATGCTAAAAAATTAAACAATAAGAAATATGACTCTCAAAAGTCCCCAAAAGTCTTTAAACATGAGTTTCTGGTAAAAGAAATAAATAATTTGCTGTCTGCTCTTGCTATTCTGTATTAAATATGATAATTGTTTCATGGAACAACTTTATTTCAGATAAAACAGCTTTAAATCATTGTATTTGTTTCCATTTTATAATATACTAAAAATTATAAAGCATATTTAGTTTTATTCCACCTGACAAAATGAACAAAAAAATACTTGAGAAATGTGTTCATGTCTTCATTTTTATACTTGCTTATATATATAACATTCACTTTATATAAGACAATAATTTCACATTTTATAAATGCCTTTATTTTTACTTTGATATATTGGCTTTTTAATTCTATACATTGTAGGAACAAAAATGATTGATGAGAGCTCTCAGGAGCTTCATTCAAGTAAAGCAGGGAGATAAGAAAGAAGGCTGTACCATACATGGCTACATGACAAAGAATAAAGAAATCATGGTATGGGAATGGCACAGAGTGCCAAGAGTGTTCAGGGGGAGGCAAGTTATTTTGAAATTATAAATCAAAAAGGTTGCATAGAATAGAAGTAATTGAACTGGATCTTGGCAAGGGTTTGAAGGATGCTGGAGGGGTCCAACTGGCTACTCAGGGACTAAGGGAAGGGTCTTTCTGCTCACCAGAAAAGGTAGGTGAAAGAGTCTCAGTAGCAGTTGGGAGATGGGAATAAGGGGGTCTCCAGAGAATTCTGCAGACACCTGAGTGAGCTGCTGAGCTCGGAGTGTTCTGCCTAGGTCTGCAGCTGGAGCTGGGGTAAGAACGAAGCCTTGGGTTTGAATAAAGCTGGGAGTTTTGACAAGTAAACTAAACTGGACACAACAATAACTGAATGGAAACTGTTGTGCATTAAAGTGTCTGGAAGATTTCCGGTTAAGCACAAGTGAGGGGATGAGTGCAAGGGTTCTTCTAGTAGCTGAAAAGCTCCACACTGCAGGAGTATAAGGGCAGCCACGGGAAAGAAGCCACTATACTTTATGCTGAGGGCCATGTAACCACTATATAATATGCAAGTAAATCATGTGGAGTCATGGATGATAATTTATTGGGCACTTTTCAACATACCTAGCTACTTACAGTCTCTCTGTACGACTTAGCATGTGCCATGCCACATAAGGAACATGTGCATCACTGTAGCATTTCTAACAGAAAAGATAAGCAAGAGCTCAGCTCCACGATTGCTCCTATGAAACATGAGCTGGAGAAAACTGGGTTGAACTGATGGATTTCTGCAAACTTATCCTTCCCCTCTTTCATTTCTTCCAAAAGAAACAAATTTATATATATTTTTTCTGGAGATATGATTTCTAGAACTGTGTAATACTTAGAGAGTTCCTAGCATTATCAGCCTTTTTTAAAAAGAATGTTTTGCTTAGCTAAAACTTGACAAGAATCAAGTTAATATGGGGCCCTAGTACTTTAACAATGTTAATGTAGCTCAAAATGTCAGTATACAATTAAGTGCATTTTAATGCATCTTAATTCATTAAATGCATTTTAATCATGGAAACATAAAAATTTTTATATTTTTAAGATTTTGTTCTTTATTGGCAACTGGCCAAAGAAACACATTTATAAAAGACATTGCTAATTTTCCCTGACAGAGATAAATAGCTCTGTCAATCATCCTTTGAGGATTGTTCTCTCATGGACTGGGACATAGGAAGCAAGAGAACAAAAACACATTGCAGTTTAAAAATAAATCTGCTTTGTAACTACATACAAATTTCCATGTAAAAACTATATATCCTCACTAGTAAAAGATGTGATTATCAAATGCAAACCAGCTTTAAAAAAAAGTGGTTCTCAACCTCTATGAACCACCTGGGGAGATTTGAGAGTTCCCAAAGCCCAGGCCACCAGCCTTATTAATTAAACCAAAGCTTTGGGGTGGGACCCAGGCATCAGTGTTTCCAAAATCCCTTGAATGATCCAAGTCTGAATGCTCATGCTTTAAAATGCTTCTTAAAAACGTGTCCTGCTTTCTAAAAAAATCTTTTCTATCCAAAAATTGTCCATTAGAACAAATAATGAAAGAATATTGTGAGATTATTTGCAAAAGAGCTAAAGTTTTCTGCTGTGAGTTTGATTTTAGAGTTCTTCCAATAATAAGTAAAACATAATTACATGTGTTTAGTATAACCAAACAGTTGAATCACAGAATATTCTGCAAATATGATTTGTGTGCTTTTCAATTGAGCAGAAAAAGTACAATTATGTGAATTATCATAATATTAGGCAGAAAGTGACTAGTGACAGAGATGAAGAAAAGCACTGTTACACTGTCAAGGGAGGAAAGAGATTCATGCTAGATTAATCAAAACTGAAGGTGATGCCATCTGCAGTATTCCTTCCAGGAAAGGAGAAGGAGGAGGTGCAAATGGAGGGTATCTACAAGTAGAATATTATAATTTGGCAGAGAAAAAAAGAAAAGGTGACAGGTCTGGAAAAGGAGGTAGGAATATCTTCCTAGAGCACCCTCCACATTTAAGCTGGAGGTTCTTGGGATGTGGAATGACATTTTCTATCATTTCATATCAAGTGGGGTGTGTGTGTGTGTGTGTGTGTGTGTGTGTGTGACATAGAAATTCCACTTGGAATCAAAGCACCTAAGAGTAATTGAAGACTCAATCATCTGTGGTAGGAGAGAGGAAGACAGGTAGGTTAGAACTCTGGGAGAAGGTACTTCCAAGAATGTCACACACACACACACACACACACACACACACACACACACACCTTCAAAAGTCCTAGAGCTCAGCAGAGCCTTCCTTCTTACTGCTCTTTCTTCCACCTCCTGGAGGTGCTATCAGCCACTATGACAGCCTAAAAGCTCTAATGCGGATTGGCACCTTCAGCACCCAGGCCACTCCCTCCTCCTCTCCACTTGGCTTCCTGAGCATCATTGCACATTCCTGATCATATGTCTACTCAAGGCCCCACAGTTCCCAGCGTAATGTTCCCACTTTCTAGTTAGAATATAGGTACCCTGTATGATTTGACCCTTGCTCATTTCTAATGTGGTCCTTCCTCATGTACATCTGCTGTTTAACTGTCCTAATCCACCTGCATTCCATGAGAAGGTGCCATTTTCTTCTGGGTCTTTAAGCCTTCCTGAATATAACTCTGCCTTGCTCACATTCCTCTCCTGTTCACTTTTTAAGCCTTGACTTCTTCCCCTGAAAGGCCTTCAAGAGTTGGTAGTCTGAGTTGGACTTTCTTCCACTGGCCAACTCATGGCTTCCACTGCACTGCTACTGTTGGTTTACTTGTCTGTCCCTAGGATACAATTTTTACTCACAAAGGCAGACATCTATTAGAAAGAACACTGTCATATTTCACCTCACATATTCACATGTCTGTCTCCACTTGGAGCCTGTAAGCTCTCGCTGTGGAGGGCAGGACACACTTCTTGTTCAGCTCTGTGTCTCACCCACTTAGTGTGGCACCTGGCACATAATTAGCACCCCAAAGAAAAAGTGACTGACTAATCAGAGCTGTGAACTAGATGGTTTCATTCATCAACTCAAGAGTGACTGAAGCAGCCATGTGAATAACAGACTGGGTGAAACCTTGAGACAGGAGAGGAATTCAGTGCAATGACAAAAAGTCAGAAGTGCCTAATACAATGGACACACAGTGTTCTTTAACTTACTAAATGCATTGGCTTATCTAAGTCTACCATCTGAGCTCTAAGTCCACTGAATGACTTCATTCCTCTATCTTGTCCCTCAGTCTGTCACTGGATACGAGGTTGAGCTGTATCTTTCAGTGACTGCAGAAAATAAAACAAAAACTCGACCTTTCATTGTTTTGTTTACCCAATTTCATTCCTTTAGCACAAAATACTGTGCCACTATCCTCATAGGAATAGCTGTTTGCGTTTAATTGAAGAACAATATGCATGTATTCACCAATGCCAGTACTAACTCCAGGGGATGCTATCAAGTGTGATGAGTTTCAATCTCTTTCTTTAAAGACCTTCACAATAGTGTTCAGAATGGATATTTGATATGGATAGTTCTCCCAAAGAGAAACAATAGAATTCCCAGCTTGCTTAGAGACAATGGGTTTCCCAAGGACAAGAGACTAAATAGGTGAAGGGGAAAAGATTTTGGTAACTTCTAAAATGCAGATCCAAACTACTCATAGAGATCCTTTTAATGAAACTTTAGTGTACCAACCTTCCCCAGACTGGTGACTTGATTGCTTCAGAGATAAAGTTCTCTAAAAGCAAGCTAGTTAACAAACTCCATTGGATAGTTAGCATTCACTGAACTTTGTTAGGAGCTAATGGGCTGATGAGAAGAGCAGAGGGATGGCTTTTCATTTGTGCAAGCAGATAACTATATCAGAAACTGCACCCTCCCTCTAGGACCGCTCTCTTCCATACAGTTGCTCCCACCGTGAAACTCCCCTTTGTAGAGCTAGCTTCAGAGCCAAATTAAAATGGGTAAATTCTTTATTTCTGCAGAATAGGAATCAGCACATTTTTTTCTGTAAAGGATCATATATTAAACATTTTGGGCCTTTATAGGCCATATAGTCTCTGTTGAAAGTCTTTAACTCTTTATTGCGAAAAAGTAGACATAGAAAATGCTAAAACAAGTTTATCTATGTCCCAATAAAACTATTTACAAACACTGAAATTGGAATTTCATGCAATTGTCACATCATTATATATTATCTTTAAATTTTTTTCCAACTATTTAAAGACATAAAATCATTTTTAGACCATCAGCCATGAAAAACAAGGCAGAAGGCAATTTTTTTTTTTCTCCGAATGCCTTCAGGGCAGGTTTGGCTGGCTTGAGTTCTGGGGATTGAACCACAGCAACCTGAGCCTGACTGCTTTGTTGAAGCAGCCACTTAAAAGAACTGAGTTAAGGGGCAGGCCCCCCAGAAGGCAAATTTGGATTGCAGTAGTAGTGGTTTGTAATCCACTATGTTAGAACAACATTCCTCAGCCTTTTTCACTGTCATGGCTTTTTTCTGAATGACAACTTCAGAAAGAAATTTTTCCTCAGTAGGTAAAAATGATGATAGAATTTCAATGAGATGGTTCCCTTAAGTAGGAAAATACTCATCAGGATACAGAAATAAAACCAAAGAAAGGAGGAAGAAAAAGACAAGAAAACAAGATAGAAGAGGAAAAAAAAAAAAAAAAAAAAGCAAGCAAGAAAGACTGTAGGTAGAAGAGGAAGTATTTGTTGCATGATGAGTAGGTATGATTACTGTACATATTTTATGTACCTTATTTTATTTAATTCTCCACACTGTGAGCTTGTTATAGGAAGTCTTTGAGTTCTTTGTTTCTTTCCTCACCATTATCAGTATCTGTCAGTGCCATGCAGACAGTAGGTACTCAGAACTTGATTGCTAAATTAAGAGGCATGAACACTTAAGTCACCAAAATTAAGCCTTCATCCAGGGCCTTATCTAAGACTTCTTCATTGACAGGAATTTTGACCTTTAGTAGATAAAATTATTTTAACCCGGTAGGCTGTCAAAATATGGTTTAATTTCCAGACCATGATATCAGGCCTGTGGGAACCTGTAAGAAGTTCTTTGGCCCTAGCCCAAACCTGCTCAATTGGAAACTTTGACTGGGGGGTGGGGAAATCTGTATTGCAACAATTCTTTCAGGTGATTAAAAAAAAAAGCCATTGTGAACGCATCTAAAATAGAATTTCAGAGCTTGTCCCTTTCCTAAAAGGAAGCTCCTAGAGAGTAAGAGATTTATTCTCTGTATTTGGGCAAGCCTCCGGTATTGCTGAAGACGAAAAGATTAGATGACAAGTAGGCTTATATATTGATGTCAAATTTCAAGGACTGTATTTCATGGCAAAGTCACAACGCTCCAACTTAATGTTAGCCCCACCTGGTACATGAATCAGTTGGAAAAATAATATTGTCATGAAGTCTGTACCCTTGTAGCCCTTCTCCGTCTTCTTGCATAAAATATGAGCATGACCAGCAGCTTAAATGAAACAACGAGAACTTGGGATACAACCTCAGAAGGGAAAAACCACAAAATAAAAGGATCATATGCCCTAAAGATGATTTGTTGAGCACCATATTTCCCCCAGCTGATACCTACTAGACTTCTATGCTCTGAGCGAAATATCACTATTTTGTTTAACTCATTTTTCAGGTTTCTGTCAGCTGAACACCATCCCTATCAGAAATAAAGCTAAAAACCACTTTGCTTAAACACTTTAAAAGGAATCATTTAGATTCTTTAAAAGTTGAATCAGCAGCTATCAGAGTAGGACAGAGCAGGGTCAACAGTACTGAACAAAGCAAGCTTTGCGCCTCTTGGTGATTACTACTGTCTAAACATTTCTGAGAGATTTCATGCAGTAATGTTTTTGTGAATGTCATCTTATAGAGCTTAAACAATAAAGAATTAAAGTCAAAACTTGAAAAAGCTAATCAAAGAAAATGAAGTGTAATCGCTTTTTCAGAAGCTAAATTGCATCAACATTTGAATATCCATTATTTCTTTCATCCTTTCAGCATTGTGTACTATCATTAGCTATTCTTTCAGGGATTTGAAAGGCTTTAGAATCTGCTGATTGTCACCAACTAGTGACTGAAGGCACAGAGCTCTGCAATGCCACTGGACCATGGTAAATGTAAAAAAGAGTGTTAACTACTGCAAATACGGTTTCTGTTGCCAGATAACGGGCATTATAGTGCTCACATCTGGGCACTTTCAGAGAGCAAGCTGTACATAAGCATGAACAAAAACACTTGCCATCAGCTACATTTTTAAGAATTCCACAGGAAAGCAGCACATCCAGAATCTAGTCACTTGGTTGTTGGCAGATAAAATATACAACAGCAAAAGAAATGTGCTGTGTTTTGGGGCAACCTGCCCTTCATATACTCCTAATCTAAATTATTTCACATAATAAGAATGTTTTGAATTAAACATGTCATGGAAATATTTTATTATCTCCTGAATTTATTTTGGATAAATGCTACTTAATTTGACTCCCTTCTGAGTAATTAAAAATGCATTATCTCAGCAGGAAATAGAATTAGTTTCATTATCCAATTTATTTCTGCATTAAAAAATAGCTAGATAGCAAGCAAATGTTTAGAAGTTGTAACTCCTGATGATACATAATTAGAAAACTAGAGATTAATACAATATAATGATTGGCATAACAACATAATTGGAAAGACAATTCACTTTGCTCTTTCTTAAATGTGTTTCTTCATACCTAAGCTTGAGTATTGGCTAATGACAGTACAGTCAACTGGTTTTGAAATACATTTGTGTTTTGTTTCTATTTAATTAATTAATTTATTGGAAATATAATTCTTTAATAGGTCATTAAAATGTTATGATTAACAGCAAACCCCTGTTTTTCCAAAAAGAACTGCTTTAAGAAAATTGAATTTGCACCTACTTAATTTTTTTAGTACATGTTCGTAGCACATAATTTTTTTAAATCAAAAAAGTACTGTAATAGTTTATTTTATATTTTAAAATAATTTTATTGAGAAACAAACAGCAATGAGACAGTTTCAAAACTGATCAGTAGGACAGTTTCAATAATAAATACATTGCACATTGTTGTCTCAATGGTTATTCATTTTACAAGATGCAGACAAGACATCCTGTCCACAAACACTATTAGAACAAATCTTTCTATTCATTGAATTAAGAGAATGTAGCTGTATATCTATCCTATTTTGAATATATAGATACAAAATGGTCATTCATTTGCATTCCCTTTTTTGTTTAGTTTTGTCAGAGAAGGGTATCCCATTGTCATTTAAATATTGTAGGTGCATGAATTCAGCAAAATATTCCAATATAGTCCAGTAATCCATAATAGTAGTGGGTCATCTGCAGGCCTGGCAATGTCAGAATTTGTTTACCTGAGCCCTTTACAGCCCAGCATACCAACACGGCTTCACCCTTTATACCTTTCTGCTGGATGGTTAAGACCAAGATAAAATAAGACCTATATAACAAGAAATGTAACTTTTGTATCTGATAAGGTCAGTCAAGTCCCTTCAGGATTTATCCTGAAGCTCTTGTACCGCACTTTGTAGATCTTTGTCAGTGTCAGCCACGTAAATGAGTCACAGCCATTGCTTGACCAATTTGCTCTCTGTGAAAGCCTGAGAGAAATTTTTCTCTCCATGTGACTCTCCTTAGGCACACTCTACATCACTGATCACATTCCTCTGTGGCCCCATAATCTCCTTGATCAGAAAATTTGGGACACAACTGAGTCACATGATGTTACAGTATAGGTTCTCCTATGTCCTGAGTCTTCACTGACCTTGAAAGGCTAGGGCCAAAATGTTGGCTGACCTTGCAGCCTTTCTTTTTCTCTAATTTTTGGTCTGCAAACTTAGACTGTTAACCCTCCAGAAGAGAAGCTTATTATTACCCTACAACATATGCAGTTGGGTTTAACCTAACTATCTGTCTGAATATCAAAATCTTAGGTATAACATGGAACAGGTATTTTCCATCAAGTATTGATATGTTAAACTTTAAGTCCCTACAGAATATGAGGAAAAAAATTAAAAAATTAAAAAATATGAATAAACAATTACATTTTTTTTTTGGTGGAACCAGGGATTAAACTCAGGCCCTTGTACTTGCCAGGGAAGCGCTTATTCCACTGAGCTATCTTACATATTTTTATACAGAAATTTAGAAATATAACCATATACAGCATTGTAGCAGGACAGTCCTGTGACATTTTATTTTCTTGTCTCTATTTTTCATTTATTACCCTTTTTTTAAAAAAAACAAACATTTACTTGAGAGACAGTATGACAATACTTGGTATGTCATGACAAGCAGTAAATATTTCATAGACCAGAATGACAGGCATTCCAAGCATGACTCTACTGTTACACATTGCTATCTTCAGCACAGTTGCTTAGTTCACAGGTATCAGCATATATAGTTAGTCAGGGTGAGAATCATACCAATGAACTGTAGCACATAATTTAAAAGGTGTTACTTATATTTTACTGCATGTAAGTGGACAATGATCAATGTTTCTTTTGACCTTGTCTGAAACCAACACATTTCCACAAATTCTCTAAGTCAGAGAGAAGGAAAAAAAAAAAAAACAAAAAAAAAACAGGAAGAGATGCAACTTTTATCACTCAAAAGGAGCTGTCATCTAATAAAATAAAACATTTTTGAAAAAGTATCTGAATTTTAAGTGGCCAAGTTATTCTTAAAGAACTACATAATATTGGATGGAAAAAAAAAGTCTAGATAGAAATCAGGAAGTCTTTGTTCAGAACTAGAGCCTCAAATTCAGATGCCTATGGGGACTAAGCCATCAAAACTAAAGAATGGGGGCTGGGGTGATGGCTCAGTAGAATAAGTGCTTCCCTGCCAAGCACAAGGGCCTGAGTTCAAACCCCGGTTCCACAAAAACAAAACAAAAAAAACCCCTAAAGAATGACTGTACCCAGTGGCACTGTTTAAAGGCAATGAGTGGTTGCTGCCACTCAGTCCAGCTGACTGTGGTCAGGGGACTATTTACCTAATGCTGCCAGACCACCTGTTTTAAAACGAGAATTTAAATATTTACGTGAAATCAAGTGTTTTTAAATGGTAGCAGCTAATTTAAAAGTGCTATGTGATTCCAGGACTCTGGGGGTTAGAGAAACCCATCCACGGCCAGATGCTGTCTAGACCATATGCTGCTACTAAGTAGCTATGATCTCTTAGGGACTGTTAAAGCACTACTGTCCGAGTTGCTGCTGGCATCAGATGCCTGTTCTTGTCCTTTGATGACAACATCTATTTGTGAAGAAATTGTTTATAGAGATTTTTCTTCTCAGTAAGTCAGAGTATTTATAAAATAACATCAACACTGGAAGAGACACTCTCCGGACACTGATGCAATCTGTCTTAGAGATTCAATTGCTAACAGAAGAGGATCATCTGTTCACAGAAGTTTGCATTGTAAATATGTTGCACAGACATTCCTGAAACAATCCGACTTACAAAGAAATTTTAATATTTGAGAGATGCTTTCTAGTGAGCAAGGACACGCACTGGAGTCAGGGTGACCTTTGCTCAAAAGTGGTTCTCCACTTGGTTCAACCTTATGCAAATTACTGGAGGTCTGAACACTTTCATTTTTTTTCATCAATACAAATGTGGACCAAAGTTCATACCTGACATGATTATTCTGAAGGTTAAATGAGTTATGGTAGTGTTTACAACAGTGTCTGAGGTAGAAAGGGTCAACCAAAAAAACCCCAGCAGTTGCTATTTACTGTAAAACAGATCAAATACTTAAAAGCACATGTGAATAGTTTAAATCCACCAAGTCTTACACTGGGTGAACACGCTTGTTACTCTAAGATATCTAAAAGAAATTAGTTGCAGTCTTCATCCAACGAAATGCAAAATCAATGATTTGCTAAAACAACTCTACTGGTAACTTGCAAATGAGGGCCTAACATGTAACAATTGGCCGAAGTCTAACAGAGGTCAACCTAGGAAACTCAGGTCAATGTGGTGGAACAGGGGCCATGCAAAATCAAATAGTGTGAAGAGCGCTACGTCCTCGGTTTCCCCTGTGATTAATTAACAGCCTTTCTGCCTCCACCCACCAGCTGTATCTGCACTCATATGCCTGACCCCAACTGAGGACTACAACAGTATAATGAAAACTGTGCCTCTAATTGTCCAGCAGGCTTTTGCGGCTTGGCTAAGAAAGGCTCTTTCACTCCCCTCCTTTCTGATTAACTAGATGGCTTTATAAATCCTCTTAATAAGTTCATTTGTGTAACCCAAGGCTAGCTGCCCTTCCTTCCTGCTGCTAGGAGGGCTCAGCTGCTTATCTCTGGGTGTGACCCATCAAAAGAGAATTGTGAAAAATAAAAAAATAAAATTTGCTAAATTGACAAGTAACGCTGATCTCACATCTCTTAGCACTTTCTGCGACATGTACAGGCAGTAAGTGGTAAGATTTTACTCATATCTTTACTAATGTATAAAAATATAAACTTATGGTTTACTCATAAACAATGAAGTAGATAACTGCTGGCAGGCTTATGTAAAGTAAATAATACACAAATTTTATTATTGCTAAATGATTTTCATGTGCATTGCCATTTAATCCTCTCAACAACTCTGTGCAGTAGTACTGTTGTTATTCTCATTTTCAAGTAAAAAAATTATATGAGACCACATGATTACTGAGTGTCAGATGTGGGCTTCATTTCAGGTATTTCAGGTGTTCAAAGATGGAGACATAATTCATTCATCTCACTGTCAGGTAGTTCTGAGCCATGGTAGTACACACATAATTGTCCCATTGGGCAGCCCGGGATAGTCCTATCAGGTGACACAAGCAATAAGGAAGAATGATAAGGGTAGAAGATTCTTGGCTTGGACACTTTAGTGTCATTTTAATGTGGTAGCTGATGGCAGTTGCTTTAGGAACTGTAGAAGTTGCTTTGATTTTAGACTCCAGCAACTCAGAAAGGGCCAGTGGTTCTTACTGGTTCCAACCTAGGCAGAAATAATACCTCTTGTTTAGATCTGGAATCCAGTGCTACGTCTCTCCAACCTGCTTGCAACAGCTGGAACAAACACTTGCCCTCCAGCGCAGGATATTAGCTACTCTTGTTCTGGGGATTACTGCTTACTTTCTTCCTCTTAATTTTCTAACATTCCTTTTGCTCCCTTTTGCAGGTGCAACCTTGTTTGAAATGCCTAACATGTCTTCCATTTTCCTGTGCATCTTGCCTTATATGCACACACCTACTAGATAGCAACCATGTGAACTAAAAGACATCTTTGCCACAAAGAAGTCTGTAATCCATCTTGCTAGTAGAACTAATACATCTGAACCAAGAGTAAACCAGGCAGATACACTGAAGTAAAGCAGATGGCACCCAGAGTATCTGCACAGTGTACATCTGTACAAGCAGTGGCAACATCGGTGGGCACTGCCTACGAAGTCCACTGGCCTGGCTGCAAGGAGAGACTCATCTTGTATTCTTCCTTTGGCAAGCACAGTCAAGTCTGCTTCTGGCCACCACGGAGGCTTCTCCTAGTTCAGCCCACCCGACATGCTTGGTTCATACTTCCTGCCCCAGAGCCATCTCTGGTGCCAACTTGTCTGCCTCATTCTTTTTCAGTTTCCTGTTCATTAACTTCTGGCTCATTATACCATTAGCATCCCTAAAGTCCACATTTGCATCACCATACATAAAAAAGTTTTTGTCCACAGTGAAAAGGGGCATAATTACAACATATGTGATTTGGGGCAGAACAGTTAATTAGAATAGAGGTTAACAGTGGGAGAAAAGTGATTAAATGATTGCTAGACTGTCAATTTTTAAGGCCTCACTATTAATTTTACTTTTTTTCTTCTTCTCTAAAACTGGAGTATTCTATATTATTTGGGGTTGAGTTTTATTTAGTTTTAAAGCTATATACTCTTTACAGAGGACTTAATCATACTAGGTCATATGCATATGTTAACTCCTTTAAACCTTCCAAAAACAAAAAAGTTCCTATTTTATGGGTGAGGAAAAATGAAGTTACAGTAGTTAAGTTACTTCCCCATTGTTTTATTCCATTTGGGCTGCTATAACAAAATACCATAAACTAGGTGGCTTATAAACAATAGAAATTTACTTCTCATTTCTGGAGGCTAGAAAATTCAAGGTGAAAGTGTATAATTTACTGTCTGGCAAGGACCTGATTTTTGGCTTATAGACTGTACCTTCTTGTGTTCTTATATGATAAATGAGAGTAAAGATCTGAGATATCTTTTATAAAGATACCAATCCCATTCACAGGGGTTCTACTCCATGATCTAATCAGCCTTTCAAAAATGTCACTTCCTATTAGGGTTAAGTTTTAACATATGATTTTGAGGGACACAAACATTCAGACTATAGTGTCCATGTTTCTACTTATTACTGGGAAAACCAGTATTCATATTATCTGACTAGGTATATGACTTTTCATTTTCTGCACTCAATACAACTCTGTCTCCATGGACAGAGAACTCTATTTGTAGCAAGCACCAAAATATACCTGTAGTCAGTGTCCTCAGCTGGGGACACAGCATGAAGGGCAGGGCAAAGAGCAGAGAGAAATGAGAGGAACTCCAGAGCAGCTCAGGGTCTCTGTTTTGTATGCAAGGATTTTTCATCTGATGCATTTGAACAGGGCTCCCCAATACCTGATGAGAGCACACCTGCAGTAGCATGGTTCCCAGAGTTGTCTGAAAGAAACAAAGCTCATGTTCTGTTCCAAAGAGTGGAAACCAGCACTTCTGCTTCCTGTGCTTTCACATACTTCAAGGTCTTAAGAAGGATGGAGAACACATGGCCACCATTCTAAGAACCACAAATGTTTCAGCTGCTGGCTTTCTTTTACCCCTACAACTGGTGGACAAAGACAGACCCTTGTATATTGTGAAGCTGGGTTTTGTCCAGGGTTCTGTCCAGTTGTATGCCTTTTCTTACACAGCTGCTTGTCTTTCTCTCACTCTTCAACTATTAAGTATTCTAGTATCTTTGTTGGGAAGAAATGCAACCTGAAGACAGTACAGCACTCCATAGGGATGAGATCTACGGGGTTTCATTTCAGCAGGGAACAGAATATCAAGTCAAGGCACACAAGAAAGTATACAGGTGACTAGGATGCCAAGCCCACGTCTGATACATGACTGAAGCAGTTATGAGCTCAGTACGTAGAAAACAGCGTTCAGGAAATCAAGGTGTAGTAAAGAAAGTTTAGGCATTAGCCGAGAGGAGTGTGCATCCAGGAAGGGGGTATCCTAGCATCCTGAAATCACTACACCAATGCAGGCTCTGCAGCAGGCCTTGGCAGCTGATAAAATTTTTTTTATTGTGTTTATAGAAGGCACATTGTCTTCAATAAAAGTATCATAAAATGTAGATACTGTAACTGTTTGACTGCTAGGAACACTGTTCCAATTTATATGGTCTCTTATGCTTTTAAGATAAGTGAATTAAAGGAATTATTGGGAAAAAAATTCTAAGAAACAGTAAGCTTGTTCCTCAAATAACCTGTTTTTCTCCATCACTGTAAAACTTATCATGACTTTGGTAGAATTCTTAATGGTATTTGCATCCCAAGGAATGTCTTCTTTTAATCTAAAAGAGAACATGAAGCAGAAAAAAACTAATTCATTTGAGGATAGGGTTTATACTTACAATATATGTAGCTATGACAGTTAAGAGCCTCCTCTGTGTCAGTGCCAGAAATGAGTCACAAGCCAAATGCCCAATCAGTCTTTGTAAACTTATGATTGGCTTTCAGTCCAACAGAGCCTGTGTTTGTCACCAGGATATTTGCTTCCCCAGCTACTGTTAAAGGATCAGTGACATACTTCAAAGATTTTGGGAACAGTTTCTGCTCTTTTCAGAAAGCATTTGTTCTCTCACAACAAATGCTAGATTTGTTCATTTGCTCCAAAAAAATGAAAGGAACATTTCTTTTGATTGTTTTCCAACTCCACCTCCTCATTTTTAACAATGAAAAGCCATGAGACACTTTTCTCCTGCTAGCAAAATTTATAAGTAAACTGAGTTCTAAAATATGCTATTCCTCAACCTTGATAAGTCAGAATACTCCATACACGGAGGAAGAGTTTATTTAGCTAATAGCATTAGCTGACAATGACTGAAACACCATACGCCACCATGCATTCATTCACTGAGCAAAATAAGGACCTGCTATAGTCCAGACAGTATTGTTGGTGCTGAGATACATTAACGAACAATATAGCCAGAAGTTCCTGTTCTCACAGACCTTCACTCTACCAGAGGAAACAGATATCATGATGAAAAGTAAATTATATAGTTTGTTTAGATGGTATTATACAGAAAAATGAAAAAAGGGAGGAGTAATAAGGGTTCCAAGGTATATATGTGCATGTGTGTACATGGCGATACAGTTACTTATCACAGAAACAGGAAACAAGATATGAAGGAAAAATATAGAGTAAATTTAAATAAGAAGTTTATTACAAAGACACATCACCTTTAGCTCCTTCCAAAATACTCCCCTTGACTTCAAACACACTTATCTCACCATTCTTGGCCCTTTTCTAAAGCAGCTCTGGAAATCCTATTTTGTTAGTATCTTTAGTTGTGCTGTCATGGTTGTTTCAATGTGCTCAACTGATTCAAAATGTTTACCTTTTATGGTCATTTTGACTTTGGGGAAGAGCTAGAAGTCTCATGACGCCAGGCCCAGTGAATAAGTACACCTCATTGTGTTTTTAATAGCTTGCCTTTTCAGGCTCTCTAATGTCACTCAGCAGCAGCACTCACTGTACTTTTTTTTTTTTTATCATATCTCATTAAAAACATCGGAAGACATCCAGTACTGCTTAGCAATGGTGAAAATGATAGCATCAGTGTGTTTGAAGCCAGGAGGAGTATTTAGAGAGGGATTAATGGCATTGTGTCTGTTACAGCAATACAACAAATAGTCACTGTAGCTTTTAATCAGTCCTTGTAGCTCACTAGGAAGTGATATTTAAATAAAGACCCAAGAAGAAGACACGAGTTACATTTGCAGAAGTGTTCAGGGCAGGTGACCCACCCCACAGAGGATCAAGATAGGAATGTGTCTGGCTTATTCACAGGACAAGAAGGCCAACGTGCCTGAAGGAGAGTAGGGTGAGAAATAAGAGCTATAGTCAGATAAGGGCTTTGGTTTTGGACAAGGAAAAACACAAGAATATCCAGCATAAGGTACTTCACAATTAGATCATCGATATAATGAAGTCCAAATTTAAATGAAATCTGTGTTGCAAAGCCATTATTACTCATGATCACATTTAAAGGGAAAAATGCCTCTCTAGATGATCACTGTTTCAAATGCAATAAGCTAAGTGCAATAAGGTGGGGGGGATTTCTGATAGGTAATTTTACTGTGTGACACAAGTAAGGGCCTGATGAAAAAGATAAAAACTCTTTGTGCAATTCTACTAATTGAAGCAAATGACAGGATTTTATATACCTTCTTTTGGATTTCCAAGTCCATTTATTTTTATTTTCCTGATTCTGTTTTTATTTTTGCAGAGAGCATCTGTTTTGTATTTTATTTTTAAAAATTAAATTGATACATTTTTAAATATATGTAATGATCCAGATTCTTTTATTAAAACACAAACATTGAGTCAGATTGAATAAGAGACAGGGAAAGAAATAGGAAATCAAGTCTAAAATGGTTAGCAGGCAATTTACCCTGAAAAGTAGCAGACAGATAGCTGACTTCAAAATCTTGAGTGAATAAAACATGGCTTAGGTTCATGAGAAAGACAGGGACAAGGTGCAAAAGAAAGCTTTTTAAACATGACTATTTCTATCACTATAGGCAAAAGTTATAATCTGTGAGCAAACCACACACAGTCATTAAATTCTAAGAATGTCTTTTTTTCTTATAGAACCAGCCACAGAGGAGATCAGAATGCCCAACACTACTGCAATAGCACCTTTTAGCAGGTGAGCTCCTCTACCCATATTACATTGTTTGGCTTAGAATTAATTTTTTTCTTCTGCAACACTCATTTATTCTACATGATACACATGAACTTGGAATGGATACTTAGAAGCACAGGTGCAGTGTACCGACTTTGATAGCCTTTAGATTTATTATTCAGTGTGAATGGATAGCAGGGTAATAGCTTTGACTTCCATATGAGGCCTTATTTATCATGTACACACAGCACAGTGATCAGAACTCCTGAGGCCAAGTACTTACAGACTAATTAAGCATTCTGGTGGACAGATTTCCCACCCAGGCAAGATGTGACGGTGAAGAATATGCACCCTGGAGCTGTACTGCTTTATTCTGAATCTCTTCTCTGCCATTTACATGCTTTGTATCCATGAGCAACGTGTTTAACTTTAAATGAAGACAATAATAGGTTACTGTGAAGATAATAGAGATGAAACATGTAAAGGGCTTAGTGCATAATAAGCCTCAAAAGTGATGACCTACTATTATAGTAGTTTTAGAGTAGATATCACTGGGAATATCCAACTCTGATGTAAATATGCTACTGTCTAGATATAAATTTAATCCTTCCTCAAATTTCTGTTAACATTTTTATGTTCACAGAAGAAAACCAAGAAAAAAGAAACTCCAAAATTTACAAAATGCTGCTTAGGGCATATTTTGATTATTCTCAGTTGTTACTATAATGCTGCATTAATTTTGCCTTATTAAATATTGAAGAAGAAGGATCATCACCATTCAGAAGAAATTCAAATAACATTATATGAAATTAAACAAATTTATCTTTATGGAATATAATGTTAGAGGATTCCCCAATGCTACTTTTATAATACACATCTTGTACTTT
>NW_004524644.1:225890-249122 GCF_000260255.1 Octodon degus | reverse complement strand
ACGACCTTGAAGCAGGACAGTCCCACAATATTCCTTTTCCTGTCTCTTGCCTTCATTCACCACCCTCTTCTTTTTGAACAATCATCTACCTGAGAGACAGCACAGCAGCAACTGGCATGTCATGACAAGCACCTCGTATTCAGAAGACCAGAATGACAGGCACTCCAAGCATGAAACTACTATTACAGATTACCATCTTCAGTGCAGTTGCTTGTTTCGCAGGTATCAGTATATATAGTTAGTCGGGGTGAGAATCTTTCTAATTAACTGCTAGATTCAAAAATCTTCTGGAGATTCTCAGGATCATTGCCTTGCCCATATTATACCTATAACTGTACAGCTCGACATTGTCATGTTTCCTAGCTCTTCTCCTTTCCTTTTCTTGATTAGTTAGTCCTCAAGATCCTGCTTTCCTTTTACTTGTATTTTGTACTTTCTTTAAAAGGTCATATTTAATGCATTTGCCAAAAAACTAGAGAAGAACAAGACAAACACATCTCTGGATAAGTTGAGATACTTAGCAAAAATAACTTGCGTCAACATAGTGCTATCCTAGGCAGAACTGAGGTACACAAGTCAAATGAGCAACGTCATAGAAGAATGTCAGGCTTCTGCCCACAGGAAGGAACATGGGCCAGGAAGTAAGGTAAGTTAATAAAAAATCAGGCCAAATGTTTTCAGATCTGACTTTGCAAGCTGAAATTTCTCCATTTTCTTTTCTAATTCATTATAAGATTTAAATTATGTTGCTGATTTGGGGGACACTAAAAATTTTATGAGTCAAGAAAAATACACCTTGGGAAAATTATTTCTAAAGTCATGAACTTTTGATTAAAATATAATCAATTCAGTAGCAAAACCTTTTTTAAAAAAATCTATTTTACATTTTATTTCAGAAATAAATTTTATTTGTATTGAATAAAGAGTTTTGCAGCAGGGCCAGGGAGATAGCTCAGTAGAATAAGCACTTGCCTAGAAAGGGCAAGGGTCTGAGTTCAATCCCCAGTTCTGAAAAAAAGAAAAAAAAAAAAGTTTTGCAGAGTTAGATTTCATTAGGTTAGATTCTCATTTTAATAATTCTTTGAAAAATGAAAAGGAACATTGTACATGATTATTTACATTCTAAACTGAGGTAAAACACTCAATTATAACAACCTACACAAGACACAATATAAGGCCAAGAAAAGGAAAGATTAATTTTAACATGAAAATCAATTTAAACTCTAATAAACTCTTTAACATAATCTTGCAAATAATTCTATATAATTTGAACAATTGAAAAAAATATACTGTGTATCCTGACAAACATTTTATACTCATTTTTTTCCCTTCTGTCGTACTGGAGGTTGAACCCAGGACTTTAGGCATATAAGGCAAGCACACTAACACTAACCCTGTCTCTAGCCCTCTTCATTTTTTTTTTTTTATTTTATTTTACTTTTTTTTTATTTTGTGGATTTGTTTTTATTGACTGGGATTTAGGGGAAGGGATGGGAAATGTCACCTTGGGGCATTCCCCACACCTGCCCCCAGGGAATATCCATTCTAATCCTCCTGGGATGTTCTTTGAAGCCTTTTTTTTTTCCTTGATACTGCCCTTGCTGGCAACAGCCTCCTCAGGCTCACTACTGAATGGCTCTTCCTTTGAAGACAATTTTCTTTTTTTCTTGGGGACACTTCTGGCTGCCTCTTCTGGTTCACTATTTCCTCCTTGGGTCAAGATTTCTTCTTTTTGGTTGGATTTGGGCTACCACCAGCTGTCTCTTCCTGTTCACTACTAATCAACTCTTCCTTGGAAAAAGATTTCTTTTTCTTGGGCTTGGAAATAGACAGATGGACTATCCATTCCGTTCTCCTAACAGGCCTCCTCAAGTTTTTGGTTTTTTTTTTTTTTTTCTTTTTGGGTTTTTCTTGTGTCTCCTCATGTTCCTCTGGCGTACTCTGTTTTCTGAGGATGCCAGAGCAGCCAGTGCAGCCAGCCTCTTCTTTTCCTTCTTCAAGCGTTTCTTCTCCTGTTTCTCTAGCTTCTTGGTGATTTCAGCAGCGACTTCCTCTGAACCATTGCCTCCTTCTTTATAGAAAGACAGGTGCTCCTCAGCTTGTTCTCGAAGCTTCTGCCCAAACACACTGGTGGGTACCTCAGAGAAGCAATCGATTCTGGAGGCAATACTGCACTTGTCTGCCAGGTATTGAGAGATGCAGCCTTTGTTCTTGGCAGCTGCTCAGCCAATGAAGGTGGAGTGGAAAATGAGTCCGTATTTTGGTGTTACCCCTTGTCTTCAGGGCTCTGGAAACTTCGTCCCTTTGCTGGGCCCTGGGAATCACTCAGACACCAGGACTGGCCATTCTTCATTTTTATTCTGAGTTAAGCTCTTATTAAATTACTCAGGCTGGCCTCGAACATGTGAGCCTGATTCCATAGCCTCTCTAAGTAGCTGAGGTAGCAGGCATGTATCACTGCATCAGGCTATGTTCATTATTTTCATCAAGAAATTAATGGCAGACGATAGATGCCAGGGACACTATATGCCAGCCAGGTTTAGAACACTGCCAGCTATACAAAACAAATAAGGTTTATTTTTTCCTCCAAAGACAGTGTCTAAAGAAATTAAAATCAGTATTAAAGTAGTTTTCAAGAAAATATGTTCTGTGGTCTACACAGATCACGAAGATAATTTCTAGTTTAAGAAGAACTAATGATAACTTGGTATCAGGCATGTGCTAAGTCATCAGCACCAGTCAACTTGGTTGGCCTGACCTGAGAAGGGGTGCCCCCCATGGCCCACTTGGCTTCCTATTATGCCATACCACTAATAAAATTAAAGGAATATCAAGTCAGATTTGAAGGTTTTATTTTTGCTTATCTGTGCATATGAGAAGTACAGAGGAAATAAAATGGTTTTCCTATTTTTGGAAAACTATAACTCTTCCATTTTACTTCCTGAATAGAAGGTATGAATTTTGATTAAGAAATACCTAGGAGCTCAAAATAAAAAAATTATAAATATAATTTATTATTTGGACATTTAAAATTATGACTCGGTACATTAATTATGGCAGAATTTGTCCATAATTGCATATGAATTCCCTCTGTGGCCATTATATTGCTTTAGGACAATATTTCTGAGACTTATAATTCATCTTTGTACATGCCCTAGGGTAACTGCCTTTTTTATTAACAAATATGAAAGAATTATTAAGACATAAATGTTTTGTGGAAATACTACCCCAATCATTTGGATATACAGTTTACTGCCCTTTCCAAAACTGACCAGAGAGACAGAAAAAAAACCCCACAAAATATAACAGAACAATGCAGCTTTGCCCCCTTACATTTGACTCAAATTTGTCTGCTTAGTAATAATGACATATTGTCCCATGTCATTGCCTCAAAAAATGTTTTCAGTAACCCTTGGGAATGGTATGTAATATTTTTCTACATTTTTGCCCTTGGCAAACATTTCTTCATTCAAATTACTTTTTGAGCAAATCATTTCCACTTGAATTGTGTGTGTTCCAGGTCCTTCAGTTAATAACAGCTTTTGACCTTCTGGTTTGTACATAACCAGTTCTTTTGGAGATGATCAATGGCCTCAATTATCTTTGGATGGGGACCTCAGGAAACTATCACTTTCTTCAAAAAAGTGCACCAAATCTCAGGATAAACTGGGATGATAAGTTATGCATCACCAGACTAGAACCAGTTATTCTGAGTTCCAGAAGGCAGAGAGGTTTCAACTAGCACAGTACTCACAAAATAATGGGACAGATGTGGGTCTGGTTTATTTCACTTATGAGTATATCTTCAAGTGGCATCCACTTAAATATGAAGGCTTTGAGTTTATCATTCTTTATTAGCTGAGTAATACTCCATTGTATAGAAATACCACATCTTTTCATCCATTCTTCAGGTGATGGGCATCTTGGTTGTTTCTAAGATTTGGCTATCACAAATTGTGCTGCTATAAACATAGACACAAATATATCCCTATGATATGATGTTTTCAGATCCTCTGGGAAAATTCCCAGTAGGGGGATAGCTGGTTTGAATGCGATTTCCAGGCCTATTTTTTTAAAAAGTCTCCACACTGAATGTGTAAATATCGTATAGTTTCCCTAATATAAGAACTCACAAGAAGAAATACAAATAGAAAGGTATAACAAAATTAAAAGGAAAGCAAGAACTTGAGGATTGGACAATGAAAAGAGGGCAAGAAAAGCTAGGAAATATGACAAGGGCAAAGCCATACATTTATACACATAAGATGGGTAAGGCAATGATCCTGAGAACTATCAGCAGGTTGTTGAAACTAGCAGTTACTTGGTGGGATTCTCACCCTGACTAACTATATATGCTGATACATGTGAACTGAGTGTCTGTACCAAAGATAGCAATGTGTAAGTGGGGTCATGCTTGGAATGCCTGTCATTCTGGTCTTCTAAATATGTACTGCTTGTCATGACACACCAATTATGGCCAGACTGTATCTCAAGTAAATGTGTGTGTGTTTTTTTAAAGATGTTCCATCTTATGCCCAAGATGTTTGATATTCAGACAGAGAGTGAGGTTAAACCCACCTGAATATGTTGTAGGGCAATAATAAGCTTCTCTTCTGGATGGTTAACAATCTAAGTTTGCAGACCAAACACTAGAGAAAAAGAAGGGCTTCAAGGACAGCCAACATCTGGCCCTAGTCCTTCAAGGTCGGTGAGGACTCAGGACATAGGAGAACCTGTAATGTAAGATCATGTAACTCAGTTTTGCCCCAAATTTTCTGATCAAGGAGATTATGGGGCCACAGAGGAATGTGATAGATGATGTAGTGTGTGCTGAAAGAACACATGAGAGAAAAAAATTCTCTCAGGCTTTCACAGAGAACAAATTGGTCAAGCAATGGCCATGACTCATCCACATGGCTGACACTGAGAAAGGATCTACAAAGTGTGGTACAGGGTTTTGAGATAAGTCCTGAGGGGACTTGACTAACCCTGTCAGATACAAAAGTTACATTCTTTGTTATATAGGTCTTGTTTTATTTTGGTCTTAACCATCCAGCAGAAAAGTGTAGAAACAAAGTACGAAAAGTCAAGTCATGTTAATATGCTGAGCTGTGGATGGCTCAAGTCATCAGATTTGGACATTGCCAGTCCTGTGGATAACCCACTACTATTGTAGAGTACTGGACTATTTTGGAATATTTTGCTGAATTTATGCACCTACAATATTTGGATGGCAATGGAATACCCATCTCTGACAAAACTAAACAATAAAAGGTGATATAAAAGAAGGACAATTTTGTATCTGTATATACAAAATAGGATAGATATATAGCTACTTTCTCTTAATTCAATAAGAAGAAAGATCTGTAGTAATAGTGTTTGGACAGGCTATCATGTCTGCATCTTGTGCTATGAATGATGACTACAAAGACAACAATATGCAATTTATTAATTGTTGTAACTCTCCTACCAACCTGTTTGGAAGCTGTCACACTGCAATTTTTTTCTCATTAAAATTACTAATAATAAAAAAACCAAAATAATGGAACAAATATTCTAGGCGAATTTAAGCAAAACAAAGAAAGGCAAGTAGCCGCTGCCCTCCTGGGGCTGTTTGTTTGACTCTTGGCCTTTCTACTTACCACTCCCTCCATCTTATTTTGGGATCTCAGTACAGAGGTATGTATCAGAGTGATGGTACTCTGCTTGCCTCATTTTTTATGTTTTCTCATTGAGTTCTCATCAAATATAAATGACAATTGATATTTTAATCTTGTCAAACCAATTCTGGGCATTCATCACTTCTCAAGAATGTAATGCTTGAATATGATTCAAATTCAGATGGTGTATTTGCTATTAGGCATGACTTCAAATTCAACATGTTTACAACAACACATACTCTCTCTTCCTCTCCAAAGTAGCTTCCTTTTTCATTTCCCATTTGGTCAGCAGCATCACTATCAACCCAGTCCATAAAACAGAGTCAGGCTGGGCTTTTCCTCATACTTCATTCTCACCTGGCACACATGTTCTCTCCAATATACTCAGTGCTGTCTCCGCTCACACTTACCCTCACCTAGAGCCTGGGCTCAGCCTCTTAGTCTTTATCTTCATGCTGACATGAAGAACTGTGACATCTGCCTTTCATGACCAGTATACCTTTACATAGATAGATACAAAGATACATAGATAGATAGATAGATAGATAGATAGATAGATAGATAGATTGACACATAGATGTTTTTAAATTGTAGGAAAATCGTATTCTATTGTAATTATTGTGTTGGTTATATTTGTTTCCCCACTGTTACTTTTTGAAGATGCCTGAAGCACAGTAGCTCATTCAAGAATAAAAAAAAAATGAATGTTTATTCCTTGGCATACATACACAAAAGGAAGGGAGGGAAGGAAGAAAAAAAAGAAGAAAGGAGGATGGGAGGGAAAAAGTGAGGAAGGGAGGGAGGGAGGGAAGAAAATCTCTCCAAAATTAGTTTCATCTACTTCTTTGGTCTACCTTCTGTTTTAAATTGGTCTACTTTTTTCTTGGCCATGCAAAAGCCATGTTTATATTCCTCCCTGCTCAAGATCTTGACATTTTACTCGCTGTAATTTCTATTCCTTTTAAAATATGTTTTGAGATAAGATTTCACTATGAAATTCAGGTTGGCCTTGAATTTACTATACATTGTAGCCCAGGCTGGGCTTGAATTTGCCACAATCCTCCTACCTAAGCTTACACAGTACTGGGATTACAGGCATATGTCAGCTTGTGCGGCTTCTATTCTTTTTAATTTAATTTTTTGAACTACTCTTAGGGCCATTCTTCCTTCATACTTCAAGTCAAAGCTAATGCTCAGTAGCTAGCAGTTGTCAGCCTTGCACTTTCAGGGTACTTTCAGCTTCTCATACACACCCAACCCTCAGGGATGCACCCTGCTTTGTCTTCATGTGCTCAATGACATGAACAGTCAACTTGTATTTATATGACTGAAGAGCATGGGTCCCTGAAGGCCAAAAGCTATAACTGGCAATGTTAAACTTTAACAACCTCTCACTAGTTCCTATATAGTACATAAGAAGCAATCAATAATGCTTATTAATGAAGGTGGCCACGATATAGGCCCTGTATCTAGGCTGCATAAGTCAATATTTTACTTCTATTAATGAAGTTCAAGTAATTTCAGAAGAAACTTTGATTTGCTATCTGTAAAATACTGGGATTCTAGGTTTGACTATGGGCTACAGTCCTGGGACTCATTCAGTGGTTGTTGAACATGTTGCTTTTGAAAGGAAATCCACTTTCTAAAAACTTAAAAAAAAATCTTTTATTTACTTTGAATAGGGAATTGCTACGCAGCTCAAATTCATAGTGATTCTCCTGTCTCAGCCTCCCCATCACGGGGATTATAGGTGTGTGCTACCACACCCTGTTTCAGTGGCTGACACAGTGTGCCCAGGATTCTGGGACCGACATAGCATGTGGTAGTGGGGATCAAACCTGGGTCCTTGCACTTGCCAGGCAGGTGCTTAGACCACTGAGCTATGTTCCCAGCCCTGAAAGAAATCTATTTTACAAAAGAAAGTCTTTCAATTATTTGTGTGTGTGTGTGTGTGTGTGTGTGTCTGTGTGTCTGTGTGTGACTAGTGAGTGAACCTAGGACCTCCCCACTGAGCTAAACCCCAGCCCACTTCCATTTTTGTGATCCTCCTGCGTCAGTCTCTCAGAGTGCTAGGATTACAGGCTATGCCACCACGCCCAACTTTATTATTTACTCTTTCTAATAACATCTTTCCACATTTTAAATATTGGTTCCTTACCAGATTAATGACAGCTATAATGTAGAATGAAAAGTCTTGGCAGAATTAGTAAATCCATTATAATATAGTTACTTGAAATCTACTTCCTCACTAAATTTAGATCAGTCTACAGAAGAAAACTTCTAACATTCTAAGGTTTGTCTTCAGGAAAATGAAAATTCCTATCAACTTACCATAAAACATTTCTCTTAGGAGTGACATCAGGTATTGGTAGATGAAAAGCATTCATTTCAATTCAACTAATTTTTGCAACACATGAATTAGGGCCCCTGGATAGTTCAAAGGGCTTCCTAGAATGTTTTCATTTATGGTTAGAAAGTTTTTCAAGTATCTTCTAAAACATACAAGAGTTGTATACTTATTTTATAAACTGAATCAATTTAAAGACTTTTGTAGCAAGGTATATCTGTAGTTATATTCTCTATAAGAGGCAAATGATACATAATGAAGAAATCTTTTAAAGTACACTTAGTATTTAGATATATTTTTCAGGTCACTGGATTCACTTAAATAGGATAATTTTGTCTACTTTTATTTTTTAAATTCCTTCTCAGTGCCCCCATCTCAGTGAACAAAGCCATTTAGGAAATTACATTAATTATATCTTCTCTGTGCTTTTTGACTAAATAAATAAATAATAAATAGAAAGCTGCAGAAACCGTTTTCCCTGTGCTTCTCTATGTTGATTGTTCTTTGCCTCCCATTCTCTCCTTTCATAATTTGTTCCTTGAGCCTTTCTTCACCAGGCTAACAGCTTCTGTCAGCAAGCTTTTATTCAGTACAGTATCAAAAGCTTTGCAGAAAAACGGATTAATCATGTTCACTACTTCTCTTTGTTTACTCCATCAACTCTTGTGGAATTCAAGCAAACCAAGAAAATGCATGTCTAATCACAAATGTGAACTCTCTCTTATTTAGTTATTTTGGTGCACTCTCTTTTAAATATAACACATAATTAAACATTCTCTAAAGACTAATAAGTTTCAAATAAGCTTAATTTTACCAAATGTCCTCCACCTCATCTGTATTGCAGTGAAGTACAATTCTTTAAATACATATTCATTGTACCTTGAGTTCCAAAAGAGAAGCTTACTATGCAAGTGCCACAAAAATAATTTAGCATTTTCTTTTTCATCTTTACAAATGTTCCTTATGGCACAGACACAATTTAACATTTTTAGACAATAGCAAATTTGCAGTTAAACATTATTAATTAAATAATAGAAGTCATGTACTCTGATGGTCTAAAGCTGACTTCTGAATGGTATTGTCATTGACATTTCTAAATGGAAGATTCTTTACTGAAGTGTTAGCCTTAAAATATCAAAATGATACCTTTCATCAGTAATTTCACACCAAGATTTAAGTGATACAAATACTGGTGATTTTAGCACTTCTTTATGTAACCATTTCATGCACTAATTATCTATTACATAGAACTTTCTTCCTGTTCAGAATGGACTTGTTTATTTTTCTCAATGTTATAGGTAGATTTTCTGAATAGTACTGATGATTTCCTTTGACAAAATGCTATATAGTTGAGAGTCTCACAGTATATCAGCCAGAATTATCACCGAAGATCACCGGGCCATTTCTTCTATGCTAGGTTCCTCACCATTGTAGAATATGGCTCTCTGATCATTTTATTCTTCTTGCCAAGAATTAAGTGGTCAGAATGTTTGAAGCAGAATTCTCACAACTCAGCTTGCAAGTAAAAGATACCAAACAAATAAAAAAAAACCCTCACTTTTTTTTTTTTTTTCAAACCAGTAGCTGGGGAGAACAACATTAGGAGCATCCTTTTTTGCAAAGATGCTATGGAAAAATAGACGCTTGAATGGGGATTCAGAATACAGCATGAGAAATCACAACCTTGAGAGAGCACACTGGAAATGTAATTACCCTGGTGAAGCTGATAGGATCGCTGCCTCTAGGAAGTGGGTTTCCAAATGAGACCCCAAGTTCATCCACTGTCTAAAGCACAAACCATTTGCACATCCCTTAGTAACATTCATCAAACTGAACTCTGTATGTGTGTATGTGTGTCCAACTGAAAACAATGAAAAGAACAATTTAAACTCAGGGCAGGATTATTGAGTGGACGGAAGAGCACTTCTGTCTACTAGAAAAGAATTTTTCCTGTGAATTTCATAGTTTACATAATCCCTGTCAGATTATAGCTCTAATTATCAGATTATATAACATTGTTATGAGAGAATATTAGTTATTTGATTAATGACAAGGGAGTCTTCTAGATCTGTGTGGTTTTATTTATAAAAGCCCTGGTGGGAAAAAAACACACAGACAAACCCTTTGTAAATGGGCCCACGTGAGCAAAGCAGAGCCAGAAAAGGACACATCGGACACACCTCAGCTGCAGTGGAAGCTGAAGGAGGCATCCTAGGAGCACATTAATCAACACATTCAAGGAATGCATTAATCAACACTGCCGTCACAGGCTGGCATGCTTCATTGTTTAATCAGAGCATGCTAAATAACACAGAGCAGCAATTTGAATTTGAACTTCCACCATGCTGCAAGAAACAAAACCCTTTTTAACACTGTCTCCATGCACCATATTCTACATGCTCTTTCAATAGAAATCATCCTTCCCTGTATTCCGAGTAGTTTATGGACTTGCCACAACAGCCAACCAGAAACAAAAAATCTTTAGAGACCTGCTAAGTTTGACAAAAGCTGTAAATGCCTTCTGCAGATATGAAAACGTGAATCAGTCCAAAAAGGTTTTTTTCTTTTCCTTACCAAACAAATGCTGTCATGAAAGGCAAACTGAAAAAACAAAACAAAGCAAAAAAACAAAGCAAAGCAAAGCAAAAAAAGAAGAAAAAGCCAAGCATCTATTTGTGTATGCAGTCAATTGTGACAGCAACATACTGCATTACCAGCAGGGGCCTGGGCCTGGCCTCCTGCTCCACACTGGGCTTCATTTTCCTCCTGGGTAGTTCCCTAGATAACCCTCCTGTCAGAATTCAACTCCCTCCAAAAGCAGCCAGGGATGAAATGGCCAGATGCTGGGGGAAGGGCTCTACTGACGTCCCCCAGCACCTAGGCACAGAGACCTACCTTTGTGCACACCCTGTGGGCCCAAACACAGGAGGCTTTCTAGTGTCCCCGCTGTGTGTCTCAGTTCGGGCCAATACTTGGAGGATCTCACTTCGTGTGGTCCACAATTAAAATTCAATAAGTAACGATTTTGGTGAGAATGCTCGTCATGATTCTGAATGAATCACTTGGAGTAAGGGTCCTTTAGAAGGAAAATTTATTTCAATAGAGAATGTACTTGGGGGGAGCAAGGACCACAGGGCAGTGGCTCCTTCTGTCTGGTGGCACTGTTATAGTCGATTCAGCGAGCCTCAAAATTAAAGTCCATGGCCCACTGATCTAGCCTTATCTCTTCAGCCTTTCAGTGGCAACCCTAGAAAACAGTCAAGAACTAGGAGGCAAAAATGCAGCAGCAGGGAGAATAAATCAGATCCAGTAAGTATCTACAAAGACCTCTTCACAAAGGTCAGCGCATCAGGCCTTTGGTGTACAAATGCTACGTTTCCTTTACTGTGATGATTCAATTTTCTCCTCCCAATTACAAGGCAGACACTTCTGAGGACTACAGTGAGAGCGAGGAACATGCAAAAGCTGTGGGTTCCTTATGACCATGAAGTATTGTCACAAAAACATAATACCACTTTTCTTGTCACTGTTACACCATTACATATCATATACCTATCTTTGTTTTTAAAAGAGTGCAAATTAGAATTAAAATAGAAAAATTATAAGTGATACAGAATGTCATTTAACAAAGTAACATAAATTTCACAGTATTTGTTGTAATTCACAGTATTGTCTTCCAACCAGTTACTCATATTACCAGATATATGCATGTAAAATTGGAAGAAAGAAAAAAAGAAATATATAAGAAATTAAGAAGAGAAAAAGTATGATTAAAAAAAAGATGAAGCAAATTAAAGCATTAACTGCTTCTTTCCATAGGCCAGCAGAAATGCATATGATTCACTTATCTTAAGAGAAAGTTGTCTTTCTTGAGACATTTTCCAATTGCTTTCTGAGACTTCAGAAATGGCCATCACACTGAGGAGCCAAGGGCAGTGGGATGGGGATAGGGCTGATTGTCCTGAGAAAAATGCTGTGCCCCATAAGAATGGGGACAGGAGTCAAGGGGCAGGAAAGAACTCGTAAGGACTCTTTGGTCAGAGGTAAGTGTCAGGAAATATAATTCTAGCTCCCCACAGAGGCATTGTACATGAGGTCTGCTGTGTTTCAATGTACCCCAGAACACAGGACATTGCTCAGAGATCACACAGAAAGGAAAACCTGAGCAACAGCCAGGACAGAACAGAATGTTCCTCATCACACTGTCATTCAGCTTCCTGGAATGCTGCACTTGGTGGTGAGTAACTATTCCGTGAAGACGTTTGGCATGATCACAGGGGGACTGTGCAAGTGTGCAAATGTTTCCAGAGACGTTTGGCTTAGGCAAAATCTGGAGCTTGTCCTCACCACGTGTCAGGGTAAAAAGGGTGGAAGTCAATAAATGCAAGAAAAGATGTTTATAACTAAACATCAAGTCAAACTCAACTGATATACAACAATAAAAGGTGGATATCTTTTACACATATTTAGTTAGTTTTTAAAAAAATTAATTTAGTTTTATTTTGAAAATTAAAAACAAGGAAAAACAAATTTAAAAAAGACAGAGGGTAACATACAACAATACATATGTTACAGATTTTCAAAACAGGAATAACTAATTAACAATGGTTGTTATATTATCTATTTTTATCATCAAATCTGTTCCCCAGATTAACAGATATAGCTATGCATGATTGGGGAAATAATTTAATACTGATGCTTGCTTTCAAGAAATCTTAATTTTTTTTATGCTGCTATCTGTGATCTGAACAACTACATCAAGGACAGCAATGTGTAATACAAAACCCATGGTGGAATACCTCTCATACTGGTCTTATAAGGGTGTATCATCTCTAAGGTCTTAGCAATAAATAAATTAAAATTCTTTAAAATAAATTACAACTAAAAAAGACAAGGAATTTTTTAGTTTTTTGAGACATGGTCTTGATGTATAGTCCTGCTAGTCTTAAACTCCATGAACTTTTCCGTTCAATTTTATAGAGCGTAAGTACTGTGTTTTCTGAATTCGATTAGTATATTAAATAAAATTTTCAGCTTTAAAATGATCCTATAAGCCAAAATTTGATAGATCTCTTTACTGTCAAGTTGTATCAAAATTATATTCCTCTTTAGGCTTTGTAATAACATATTAGTTCATATTTACAAATAAAAAATTATACGACATACCTTTCTAATCAGTTTTATTATTCATTTGGAATATAATTACGTTCTCCTGAGATGTAGGAGTAACTTGAAACAGTTCTATAAGCCCAAATGAAAGAATAATTTTCAAGTTACCAGCCATATAAAATCAGTAAATAATTCCAGTAACCTGCTAGAAATGTGTTAAATTGGAATCTGCTTTAAGGTACAGCATAAGAATTAGTCTTCTTCAGAGTTTTGAAGGTCACAGCCAGTGTCAAACTTACTAGTGCAGCCAGAACAAAAAACTGGATACAAACAAAGCCATGTCAGGAGGGTGCTTGTTCCTCACTCTGGGTAATTACTGAAATCCCATTAGCAGGCTTGTGTTTTAGCACAGATAGTAATAAGGCAGAGTTTCCTTGGGAAGAACTTGCACACTGGGACAAACAACAAATGTGAATATTGTTTTATGTGCAACACTGAACAGGTGCAGGTAGCGCTTCCTAAAGAAAGACATGGGGTGATTGTGGGAGTTTGCAAGGAATTCCACAGCTCTGGCTGCTCATCTCTTTCAGATACACAGCACACCAGCAATCATGGGCAAAACAACTGAAAACTTTAAGTAGCTAGCAAGCAAAAACAAAAACCAACATTCTTATTCTAATGTCAGAGGCCAAGTTTTGAATAGCCTTGAAGTATTTTGAATACACTTGTGTTTCAGAATTTCTGGACATCTCAGAAAGTCTTCGTAAGGCCTAGAAAAGAAACTGAGAAGATGCTCAGTTTTGGTTTTGGCCATATGAAACCACCCAGAAAAGGCCAGTCAGAAAGATCAGTAGATAGATAGATAGATAGATAGATAGATAGATAGATAGATAGATAGATAGATAGATGAAATTGAGCCTTTCTACTTGGTCTCGTAAAAGACAGATTTTTTTAAATAATCAAATATCTTCCATGAGATGAAAGAAAAAGAAATCCCAAGCATTGGGATTACAGGCACATACCACCATGCCCAGCCACATTCTCTCAAAACCATAGGGTACACAAGGAAGTAGGACAGAATCCACTGTTGCAGCCCATGGTTGGACCTTATAATGGTGCTCTTTGGGGCTCCTTTGTTTGCCTTGTCTTCCTGTATTATGCTCTTTCACTAGGAACTATTATTTGTAGGTAAGTCCCTGTCTATCCTTTTTAATCTTTCAAATATATTACACCACACATTAGCTATAGAAGGACACTGAAACTTGTGAGTGATTCTAGTATTTTATTGGCAAGAACTTCTAACAATTACGATTTGGTATGAACATATTCCATATCTTCGTCTTTTTTTTTTTTTTTTTTTTTTGAACAGGGGCTTGAACTCAGGCCCCTGCACTTGCCAGGCAAGTGCTTATTCTACTGAGCTATCTGCCTAGCCCCCATATTCCATATCTTAAGTATGGGTTCAGTGGACTGATATATCACTCTCTTTTGCCAATTTTTAAATTTATGAAAGATGACACTTATAAAGGAGGAGTATATCAGAACTTTACAGTGAGTCATTTTGCCTTAACTAAGAGTGCTTTCTATTAAAAGAGTCACGATACAATATCCAGGCTTTTTTTGATATTATGATTACTTATCATTTCACTAGTATTTTTTTTTTTTTTCTGTATTTTAGGAAAGGGTCTACAGGGTGTTCAGGGTCTCACTACTAGATCAGACTTGCAGTGATTCTCCTGATTTCAGCCTCCCAAGAGTTGGGATTACAGGCATGTGCCACCACGCCCAGTCTCAACTGCAGTCTCAGAGTGCCCCGTGGGTGGGGCCCACACAGCAGGCCCAGGCCCAGGGATTGAACCCCTGGTCCCTGCCCCTGTTGGCAGGCACTTTAATCCACTGAGCTATATGGCCGGCACTATTTCGCTAGTCTTTGTTAATTTTCATGTTTTAAGGAATCTTCAAGTAGAACAAAATGTGCTATTTGGTTTACAAAGCAATATTCATTTCTAGGTTACTGATAAGGGCATTTCTGATGATATTCTAAAACACCGTAAGAACCACTTTGCCATATGAAATCAGTTTTAATGCAACACAATGAATGTGAATTCAGCAAAAGCATGAATCACTTCCTCTTAATTATAGAACAACATCTCAATGGATCAACTTAAGAATTCTCAAGAACAAGGAACAAGCTGGAAGGTTGTTACTATTCCACAATGTTACATATGACCTTCGTCTCTTAATTAAAATTCCTGGGAGAGTATTTATTAAGTGAAACCTATGAAGCATGGAACTAAATGTCTTCAGACATTGTTCACAACTGTGCTCTCATAATTCCTAAGAAAGCTATTTATGGGCTGAGATACAGTTCTCTGAACTGTATTCCAGATCCGCAGTTAAGATATTTTTCATCAAGTTCAAGACTATAATAGATGGCCTTTTAGAAAGGCCCACAGGCCTGCCAGGGTCTGTTCTAGAGCTGATAATTCTAAATGACATAATGGGAATGAGGTGGGAAGTGGGGTGGGGAAGGAATTTACAAAGCAGAAAACATGTTTCTAAGTGATGTTTAAACTTTCAAAATTGGCCTTTTGTTATTGGACTTCACTGTGAGATGGGAAAAATCACACAAGGACTGTATGTTCTCAGGTTTTTGATATACAATTGAATCCAAATGAAAACTCTTATTAATGATGTCCCATCATATTTAATCTTTAGTTTCCTCAGAAACCTATTTTTATTAGCAGCATTTCTATTCTGTTGTCTATTTTCTGTGCTTTGTGATGACTTAGTAAAACAAATCTTAATGTGGTACTAGGAAAAGAAGCAAACTGTGATTTTCTTTACTCTGTATCTGATCAATCCTCCTTGACAATTAGAACGATAAATGTATGTGTGTCTATATACCTATTCCCTGTCTTTTATTATACCCTCTAGATTTAAAAGTATTAAATATGGCAACACAGTTACATAATCACTTCATTTCATGGTAGAACTGCTTCTTTAATTACTAATTTCAGTATTTTAAGAAGACAAACCCTTACCTTTGAAGATCTTATCTGAAGAAGCTGTCCTTCCTTGTAATTCTTTAAACCAAAGGTTGTCTTACCATTGCTCTGTGGATTGGAGAATGGGGGAAATGTTAACAAGACATTGGTTGTCATCAATCACTGCAGATTGTCAATACATTAACTCCAACTGACTCCCTGATGGGAAACACAATTACAGAGAAAGCCCTGCAAGGAAAGACAAATTATGAATACATTTGCCAGAACATCTCTCTGCGGGCTTCAATCAAAAGTGACAGCAGAGGGGTGACTAGAAGTTTGGTGGATATCCCATAAGTGGATTCCAGACTAAAGAGTCCTGTCTGCTTTCTGTTTTCATTTTACATGATAAAGGGATACATATAGTACATATATACAATATATAGTGCACATATATACAATATACAGTGCATATATATACATATAATTATATAATTACATGTATATGCATATATATTTTGGCACTGCTTTGGGCTTCCTATTATTATTTTTATTTTTAATTTTTTTTATGTATGTAGTACGGGGTCTATAGGGTCTCACTACACAGATCGGACTTGTAGTGATTGCTCCTGTTTTTCAGCCTCCCAAGCATTGGGATTACAGGCACATACCACCATGCCCAGTTGCAGTATCATTCACCATCTCAGCACATCCCGGGGAAGGGGATGGCACCACAGGCTGGGGATTACTTTTAATTAATAGCATAAGAATTACTTTTTCTATGTTTGAATGACACTCAGTGAAGGTCATGCACAGATGCCGCATCGGCCAACCTCTGAGGACACAGGTCCTTCCACTTGTGCTATGACCAAGGCTTAAGCAGCTCCAGATTTCACTATGTCAAATTTTATTTGCCTCAGTCTCAATTGTTCTTTGCAAACATTCCAGCTAAAAATTTCTCAGTAAAAGAAACCACAAATGTAGACTAAAATAATCACAGCTGAGCACGTTGCATTTCATTTTTTAGATAGCCAACTCAGCGACACCCAAGGTTTTCTAAGAGAGGGTCTGTGTCTCTTTGGAATTTGAGTTTTTCAAAACAGAAGTCATACTATCAGCCTCTGAGGACGTCTTTCAGAGGGAAAAAACAAGTATCAATTCAGGAGCTCTGGGCTGCACTCAAATAATGAGAACTTACTATGAATTACAAAATTATTCCAGGAATGAAATAGAAAGGCATGAAATAATCTTTGCTGCTTTAGTTTGTACTCGTTTTATAAAACATTCTATTTTAATCTGCTAAAAAATTATGTTACTTACATGTAAAACTATTCTTTACAGATTATCATTACATCTAATACAATGATATTGTATCAGGATTCAATATTAGTGTTGCTGAAAGTTGGTGAATCTTAGAGTTAAATAAATTTTAAAGTAATAAAGGATTTCTTATAATTTGGGTTCCACTTTTTAAAAGACCTCTAGGGTATGCAGGAGAGCATGGACAGGAATTTCAAACTGTGTCTATGGTAACAACTTAATTCAATAGACTTACTTGAGCATTTAATACATACCAGTCAATACAATGGAAAGATCTAGCATAAGGAAAAAATAATAATTACAAAGAAGACATGCTTCCTACCATCAGAGATCTCAAGTCATCTGTGGATCAGGAAAACAGCCAGAAATACACCTGGCCATGCCAAAATACAGTATTTTAGAGCACTGAAGAAGGAACAACCAATTTTACATTGGGATCTTAAGGCCAGCTTTCTGAAGGAGGTACAAATACAGCAGGGGTTTAAGGCAGATACAAAGGGCATTCTGGGAACAGAGAGGGCAGGTACAAGGCAAGGGGCAGTGACTGAGTGGCAATGAACCCACGGGCACAGAAGGAGGTTGGAAGGATGGCAAGGGCGAGGCTATTCAGGCCACCTGGAACCAGAATACAAAGGGCACCAGACACTTTAGTAGTCTGGATATTAACCTGAGAACAGTAGAGACCCACTAAAGATGTTAGATGAGAGGGAAGAATATTTGTCAGTAGTATGAGTGACAAGTGGGCAGAGACTGGTTAGGGAGACTGTTAAGGAGGTAGGGTTCTCAGTTTCCAGGGTAACTGTTGCCTCCTTCCCAAGTCCATCCCCAAGATACATACTGACTCCTTTATGAGATGTATCAGGATACACATATGGAAAGAACTACAGATTGGGCAACAGTAACTGCTATTATTCCACAACTTTCATTTTATTAAGGAAGTAATTTTGTGATTATTTTATGTGTCTCTCTCACTATATGAATCCAATATAATGTGTAGAATATGTTTTTGTACTGAGAATCATGGCCTCACACTTGCCAGCTAGGTACTGTGCTGCTGAGCTGTATCTCTAACACTATGGGTGGAACTTTGTAGGTTGATATGTAGGCGTGATCCTGGTCCCCTTTTCTGCATCCTGACATCTCTCACTCCATTGGGATCTTAAGGTCAGCTTTCTGAAGGAGGTACAAATACAGCAGGGGTTTAAGGCATTCTGGGAATGCCTCCATCTCTCTGTCCTGGGGCATCTTGGCTCTGTGCTTCTGCCCTACCCAGTCTTTCCTTTCACACAGCAGGGGGAATGACTAAAACTGGTTTGGGTTTAAGGGAATCAGACCTTGGCCGATGGAGGATGTTGCTTCCAGACTATTCAAGCTGACTCCTTTATTCAGGGGAAAGGAGGGTATCACTTCTAGCATAGTAAGATGGAGCTCCGCATACAGATTTGAGAACTGAGCATAGCTAACAATAGTTTCATCTGTCTTGATTTGTCAGTGTACCCACAACAAGTATCTTCTTTGGGGATCTCAAAGTATAACATAAGGATTCTTAGGCCACCTGGCTAAAAACATACTGTAAGCCTTCACTTCCAACTAATCATATCACTAAAGCAAATATGTAACTTAAGAGGTTGCTTGTTAGGGTTGGGGAGATAGCTTAGTAGAATAAATGCTTGTCTGACAAGCGCAAGGGCCTGAGTTCAATCCCCAATTCTGCAATAAATAAATAAATAAATAAATAAAAAAGAGGTTGCTTGTTCTTTATTTCTTAAAATTTCTTCTAAAGCAAATTCCTGTATGTGGCAAAATCTATAGAAACTTAGAGAGTGCTCCACTTTGCAGGACCAAACCTTTTAGGGGAATCTTCTCCCCAAATGTTTGGCAGGCCTCATTTTTTTTTTAGGCCTCATTGTTTTGGAAGTATCTCTACCAGTGGTGGTGAACTATGGCATACATACTACAACAGGCTGTTTGTATCTGTAAAACCTCTAAATGGTTCACTGTCACTGACCTGTACTGTGTTGCTATGGAGCTAATGCCAAAAATCTAAATCACAGACAACCTGGAACTATAGTTAAATACTGGAGAGTTCATCAACTGAATATGTATCAGTAAAATTACTGTAATTTTTCCTGGAGATAAGAGAACTAAGGTTAAGTGAGACACTAGTAAAGGTCAGAGTCTGTGCATATTATAGCAGGTGATGCATCAGTTCTACAAGTATTATTGTCCCTTTGACAGGAGAAGAAACTGAAGCACAGAGAAGTTAAATAAATGACTCCAAGTAATACAGCTGGAATAGTAAACCTCTTCTGTGAGAATACAAGGTCGGTGATCTTTTGTTTTACACCATAGTGTTGAGAGAGGACAAGGACAAACTTGAGAGGTGCCACCAAGATTTAAGAAGAGGGCAGCAAAAGTGGAAGCTGTTAGAGAGCATAGCCAGACCAAGAGAGGCATGGAGAAAGCCAAGAAATGCTGAGGCCAGGAAGAAAAAAGGATGGATGGAGAGAACCCCAAGGTTCAGGAAGGATGTAAATGGGTGAACTCTACAGCTGTCAGTGAGGAGTCCCCACAGCTAAGAGTTGAAGCCCACAGTATATGTCTCCCATGATCTATGGTTCTAAACTAAAGCCGCTGTTGCTTCTATTGTCCTTTTCTTTTCAGGATTCCTTGCCAATTGCATTTTTTATGTTTCTCAAAGAAGACAGGTATAAAAATACTGGGTAGAGTATGGAAGATGCATTTGAACAGACATTTTAAAAGGAAGTCAAGGGAACATAGTTCCTTCAATAAGTGTTTGTTTCCCTGCTTAATTCAATCCAGGAAAATGTCAAAAACAAAGTATAAAAGTGATTTGCGTGGATATGGTTTCAAGGTATCATGTGGGAGATTTATTTCATCTTCACTTGAATCATTGACAGAGCCATACTTTTAACCTCAGTGTGGCAACTTAAATCCACAAGCCTTTCCAAGGACCACCCAAAGACTACATATTAATTGTATTGCCATTTCAGCAACTATGCCAAATGTTTCTAAGAAATTAATTTTTGCTGCATTCATTATTCTTCTTCAATAACTCTGTCAATAGGCTTTCCTCATTCTGAAATGTATTTAAGTCAATAGAACAGGGTAATATATCATGGCTAAGGACTATTCTTCCAATAACCAAGTAATAATTTATTGTTTAAGCAATCAATTTATCGTGTTAAATAAAACTGGTCCTAAGTCAAAAGGTCAAAATAAATTTGGTGTACTTTATAAGTAACCTTCAGAAAGGATGAATAGCATCTAAGTGAAAAATGTGAAAAATCCAAAGGTCATAGCACACATAATAAATCAATTACAATGAAAGTAATTCTAAATATATATGTATATATTATATATAAATAATATGAAAAACTCAATAATTCAAACAAAGAACACTTGCCTTAACCACACCTAGAAAAATAATAAAACAATAGATTTCCTGACTTCTCCAAATTAAATTGCTATTGATTGACATAGTTTTTTCATGATTTTTGTTTTATTTTAAAACAAGAACCCATAACATTCAATAAAACTGAAAATCAGTTACTACAAACCACTATCATGTGAAAAGTAAAGAAAAAGGAAAAAAGCTCATAATTTTATTTGGATCATACTTAAACTACAACTATGAAGACCCTAGCAATATTTATTCTTTAGTTCTTATGACACTCATTTGTAAAAGCTCATCTCCTGAAAGAGATGGCTAAAGGTAGGTCACATGCACATATGAAGTATTTAACCTCCAACCCAATTCTGTGTTCAGCTGTGACAAGTATCCCCTGTTAATCTTTAAGACAAATATCACTGAGAAACACTTTTCAGAATATCAACTTTGAAAACTTTACATGTAACAACATATGTACATATCATGTGCTCTATTATGTATTGATACAGGAGAAAAAATATCTTGCTGTTTATCACTATAAAAGGATATAATTTATAAAATTATTTTTTGTACAGCAATTAACCACTAAGAAAAATATACGCAGTGTGTGAGTTATTGAAACTGTCCTACCAATTTGATTTGAAACTGTCTCATTGCTATCTGTTTATCAATAAAATTATGAAAAAAACCCAAAAATTAAAAAAATTTAAAAAACAAAAAAAGAAATAAAATCAAAAAAGTGAAATGAAAAAAAATGAATAAAAGTATTTTTAATTTTTGGCCTTAACAAAACTTGAGTAGTAGTATCAGTCATAGACAAAGCCCTAAACTTTTTTTGCTTACCTTCCTGCTTTTGACATGATCCTTGGATTGAACTTGAAACCCACTCATAGTAATTACAGAAAAAGATAAATAATGTTGGTAAAATTGCATTTGTCTTTGATTTCTCTGGGGTATGCCTATTATCCTGTACCCTAATTCACTTTGGCATAGTAAAAATCCAAAATAATCTTAGGACTCAGTTCTGCCCCTTACAACAGTCTATGAAACAAAGTGTACTCCAAGACATAGAAAGCATGGTGTGAAACTACTAGTTCAACCAGATACACCCAGAGACCCAGAGGGACCCTCCCCACCTCCACCACAATCTGGCTGGTTAGGTGTTGGGAAAACTTGGTCCCAACATCTTGCCCTAAGTTTAGCATCAAGTTCATTTTATTCTTGCAAGATCAGGAAATGTAGACTTGGGACCAACTCTATAATACCATCTTAAGACAGGGTGGGAGCAAGAAGGGGTCTATCCAGATAGGAACTTACAAGTGAACCAATATGTGCCATGTGTTGCTTCTCAGAAAAAGGAACCCACACATCCCTGATAAATCGAATAGAGTTAAGATTGACTACTCACAGAAGTGTTAAACTGTCTCAAGTGACACTATCCTTTGCCACCTTGTAGGCTATGCAAACATCCAGTAGTGAGTGAACTGCTGGGGTGCACTGGCAATCATATTATTATTATTATTATTATTATTATTATTATTATCATTGTTATTATATTTTTAACTTAAAACCTCTCATTTTATTTACACTTGAAAGTAGCATGACAATAATTCCATGGTAAAGATCAAGTTTTTCAGAAAAAAAATAATTTCTAATGACAGATGCTTTTAAAAAAAATTCCTCTGCATGTTAATTCTGCATACCAAGTTCTTACTATTACTGTATAAATGCGTTTCAAAGTCTTTAATCTCACTAAAATTTTTTTTTAGGGTTTAAAGAACTGGACCTTTATTTGAATGAATTTAAGAGAAAAATAATAGAGACGAATAAGGACACTTGAGGGATGACTTTCTGGAACATTCCACTAAGATGCAATAAATCAGTTTGCTTCTTGGCCTGGGATGTTCACATCTTGGACTTCTTGACATGGAGTAGCTGGTTCTTCTATGTTTTGTATTGAAAAGTTGTTGAATGAATGTCATCATTTTATTTAATGAAATATGAAAATATTCTTAAAACAATTAAACGCAATAAACAATGAGTTGTGAGAAGAATCAAAATCTTGGTCTTACAAAGATAATCCCTATACACTCCTGATACCTGTCCAACTGAAATATTTTGAATTGTATTTACATCAACTCCTAAATATGCTTCATGCCATAAATACCATGGGATATTACTTTTTTCCCCATAATTTTGTTGAGAAACAAATAGCAATGAGACAGTTTCAAACCAAATTGGTAGGACAGTTTCAATAATTAACACATTGCACACATTCTTCCTAGTGGTTAATTGCTGTACAAGATGTGGACATGATATCCTATTTACAAACACCATTAGAACAAATCCCTCTATTCATTAAGAGAATGTAACTATATATCTATCCTAACCACTTTG
>NW_004524644.1:213769-216530 GCF_000260255.1 Octodon degus | reverse complement strand
AGGATCTCCAGGACTAACTAATCAAGAGAGAGAAAGAAGAAGAGCTAGGAAACATGGCAGTGACAAGCCATACTGTTATATGTAGAAGATGGGCAAGGCAATGATCCTGAGAATCTCCAGAAGATTTTTGAATCTAGCAGTTAATTAGAAAGATTCTCACCCTGACTAACTATATATAGTGATACCTGTGAAACAAGCAACTGCACAGAAGATGGTTATCTGTAATAGTAGTTTCGTGCTTGGAGTGCCTGTCATTCTGGTCTTCTGAATACGGGCTAGTTGTCATGACCTGCCAGTTGCTGCTGTGCTGTCTCTCGGGTAGATGACTGTTCAAAAAGAAGGGGGTGGTGAATGAAAGCAAGAGACAGGAAAAGGAATGTTGTGGGACTGTCCTGCTTCAAGATTGTATATGGTTAGATTTTTTGACTTACATGCAAACATAAGAATTATACAATTTACATACCTATAATATTCAAATAATGGAACTTAACAAAAAAAGGGGATACAGATGAATGTCCATTTTGTATCTGTGTATACAAAGTGGTTAGGATAGATATATAGTTTCATTCTCTTAATGAATAGAGGGATTTGCTGTAATAGTGCTTGTAAATAGGATATCATGTTCGCATCTTGTACAGCAAATAACCACTAGGAAGAATGTATGTAATGTGTTGATTATTGAAAACAGTCCTACCAATTTGGTTTGAAACTGTCTCATTGCTATTTGTTTCTCAATAAAATTATGGAAAAAAATTTTAAAAAGGAAAAAACAAAACAAATATCAAGAGCATTCCTAAATAAAAGCAGTAAACTCAGAGAGACAAATTAGCGAAACCACACCCTTTACAATAGTATCCCCAAAATGAAATACTTAGGAATCAATTTAACAAAAGCAAAAGATTTGTATTTTGAAAATTACAGTACTCTGAAAAAGGAGATTTAAAAGAGCATCAGGAAATGGAAAGATAACACTTTCTCACAGACATGAAAACCCAACATAGTGAAAATGGCTCTACTGTCAAAACTGTAATACAGATTTAATGCAATCCTCATCAAAATAACATTAGCATATTTCACAGAATAAGAGAAAACATTTATAAAATTCGCTTGGAACCAGAAGCGCCCTATAATAGCAAAGTCAATTCTGGACAACGAAGCCAAATCAGGGGGACCACAATCCCTGACCTGGAATGATACTACAAAGGTACTACGAAAAAGTCAACATGGCGCAAAAAGGAGACCTGAGGATCAGTGGAACAGAATAGAAGATGCAGATACAATCCCAGGCAGGCAATGAGACACTGAGCTAAAAACACAGCTCCTTGCAGACAGAATTTCAAACACACTAACTTTCCTTTTTTTTTTTTTTTTTCAGAACCAGGTATTGAACTCAGACTCTTGCACTTGCCAGACAAGCACTTATTCTACTGAACTATCTCCCTGGCCTCTATGTTTCCTTATGTTTGACAAAGGAGAAAAATACATTTACTGGAAGAAAAGGATAGTCTCTTTAATAAAATGTGCTGGAAAAATTGGCTTTTCACATGCCAAAGTCTAAAACTAAACCCATGTCTATTACCATGCACTAAACTAAAGACAAAATGGATCAAAGATCTAAATATCCAAACAAAAACATTAAATCTACTGGAGGAGAAAGTAGGTAGAAATCTTGAAGACATGTACAGGCAGAGACTTCTTGAACAAAACCCAGATAACATGGGAAATACTACAAAGAATCAACAAATGGGAATTTCATCTTATTAAAAAACTTTTGCACAACAAAAGGAATCACTTCATATTTTATCACTATCTACAGAGTAATTAATAATACATTACAGTTGCCGCTTCTTCTTAGAGAAACACAAATAATATATTATGTGAGTCTTCTGTATATGATATAAATAATGTTGACCTGATAGTGAGAATAGCAACTAATAAAAGCATCAATATAATAAAAATTAAAAATTAAAAATGAAGAAATCACCAACAAAGTGAAAAGACAATACACAGATTAGAAAAAAAAATCCATTACAGCCAGTTGTCCCTCAGACAAAAGACTTATAACTAGAACATAAAGAACTGAAAAAAAATCAGGACCCCCCCAATTCAAAGACCCAATCAAAAAATGGGCAGCTGAGATGAATACACACTTCTCGGATGAAGAAATACAAATGACAAATAGGCATATGAATTTAATATCATTGGTCATTTGGGAGATACAGATTAAACTAACAGTAAGATACCATCCTACTCCAGAAAGAATGGTCATCATCAAGAAATCAGGAAAAAGGAATCCTGCTCTGCTTTTGGTAGGAGTGTAGACTGCTGCAACTACTATGGCAATCAGTGTGGTGATTTCTTAAAAAAGTAGATTAGAGTTTCCATTCAACTCAGTTATTCCCATTCTGGGTATCTTCCCAGAAGAATTAAAAACATCATATCACAGCTATTTATGTGCACTCATATTTATAGAAGGACAATTTGTAATAGCTAAATGTTGGGAAAAACTCGAATGCTCATCAACTGAGGAATGGATAAAAGGATCTTTTTAAATAATGAAATACTACTTAGCCCTAAATAAAAATAAACTTGAGGCTTTTATAGGTAAATGGATGCAACTCAAGATTGCACTCATAAGTGAAATAAATCAGATCCACCCATGTAAACATCATATCGTTAACTGGTGTGAGAAACTGAATAAGTAAATATGATCCAAAATATATAATAAATATTGTAGGGCTGGGGAGATGGCTCAGTGGAA
>NW_004524644.1:208547-213669 GCF_000260255.1 Octodon degus | reverse complement strand
TCAGTGAAATCCCCTCAGGATTTATCCTGAGATCCTGTACCTCAGATTGTAGATCCTTTGTCAGTGTCAGCCATGTGGATGAGTCACGGCCATTGCTTAGCCAATGTGGTCTCTGTGGTAATCATATTATTGTAATGCTTCATGGTTTCACAGCATGAACAACACTCAAAAAACTTGGGGTATGGTTATGGTGATATGTGTATTCAAGAGTCATTTCCTTTTCTGCCATGCAGAATGGCTGTGGGGAACAGGCTTCTATCCATTTACAGTCTAGCTCCCTTTGTATCTGGGTGAGACTGTGAGATGTGAGATTGGAGCTAATACTGTATGCATAATTTCTTGGCCCAGATATTGAAGAAGTAAGGTCTTTTCTACCATCCCTTTTGTCTCTACCTCTGGCTAGATGCCACTACCATTGCCAGTGTGACCTTAAAAGTCTTACAGTATAGACTCTGACAGGATGGGTCCCCAAAAGGTAAAGAGTAGAAATATTTTCCTCCATGCTGATGGTCTCCATCACCCAAGTGAACTATTACATGAGTTAGAAGGACTCTAATTGCAAAGCAGCTTCCCAATTTAAAGAGTCTGTGATAACAGCCAGATCTGCCCTATTTCACAAAGCCAGCACAGCATGAACATAACAAAATATTAGATGAATACTCATTCTCATGGCTTCCTTACTAGATAATCTAAAAGGAGCAGATCTCATTAAAAATTTAGTATATTCAAAGCAGCAGAGCAAAACATGATTAAGGAATATTAACTCCTGATAGAAACAAAGTAACAATGTTTACTTCATCTAGAGAAGAAAACATTTAAAGAAGGCTAAACTGTCAGATATATATTAAAATTTTATATATCACATAGCAAATTTGTTCACATTAATTAAATATACAATAAATCAATACAGGTTTTATAAGATGGCCTATAAAATAGGGAAGACCGAAGATAAAGTGATTGTGAGAGAATCCAATTCAACAGATCTAGGAGAAACCTATAATAAACAATTCCAGTGGCTCTGAGTTACCTAATGAGCAACAAGCAAGAGAATTTCCTTAGGATAATGACAGATCAACAGGAAAACAAGCTGCTGTGTGAGGCTGTCTAGCTTCAGTCCTAGAAAAAAGTAACATTAGGAAAGTTTCTCATCCACAGAGTAGAAATTACACTCTGTCAATAAACATGCCAAAGCTATGGAATCAGTATAAGTAAGACATGGTCCCAGTGCTTAAGCTTCTCACTGTGTTGGGCCTAAGTGTGGACGTTTACATGTGCGTATGTGCTTGTGTGTGTGTGCATGTATGAACATGGGGAGGAGCTGGTGAGGAAAAGAGGAAGCAAAGATGACTTTGGGGTTTGAATTAGAGGTGAGACCTGCTTCATTAACAGGAGGACCTCACTGTGAGCTAAGGGACTGTCTCCTGTGAGCATCCATCGAGGAATAAAATGAGGTAACCAACCAAGAGATGGGATGAAATAAAAGGAGTTGAGACACTCAACCATGAGCCAATCTCATCAAAAAGAGGAAATAAAAACACAAATTCAAGCAATTAGGAATAAAAAGGGGAAATCACAAGAAATCCTACAAAAATTCAGACCATCAATACCTACTATGAGAAACTATATCGTAATGAGATGGAAATATAGAAAAAATGGACAAATTCCTAGACATAATCAAATTGTCAAGACTAAATCAGGAAAATATAAAAATTCTAAAATCAAGATATCAGCCAATAAAGTTAAAAATGTAATCTAAAATTTATCAACAGGACTGGCCAAATAGCTCAGCATATTAAAGCAGGAGCAAGGGCTGGGGTTCGTTCTCTAGGCCTGCCGTGCTGGCCCTGCCCCTGGGGTGTCCTGAGACAGCTGTTGAGACTGGGTGTGGTGGTGTTTGCCTGTGATCCCAGCACTTGGGATCCCAGCACATGGGAGGCTGTAAACAGGAGAATCACTGAGTCCGATCTAGTAGTAAGACCCTGAACACCCTGTACACTCATCTCTAAAATACAGAAAAAAAAAAAATAAATAAAATTTATCAAAAAAGAAAATCCCAGGCCTTGATGATTCACTGTTAAATTCTGTAAGAAATTTATAGAACTAATGCCATTAATGTCAAAATTCTTTAAGGAAATTGAAAGAGAAGCAATACTTCCAAAATTGTTTCTGGAAACAAGTATTACCCCTGATTCTAAAACCAGAGAAGAATCAAACCATAAAAGAAAACTACAGATTAATCTCCCTGAGGAACATAGATGTAAAAATCCTCAATAAGAAACTGGCAAACAGAACGCAGCAAATCAAGAAGATTATATACTACAACCAAGTAGGATTTATCTCACGGATGCAAGGATGGTTCAATGTATGTAAATCAATAAATACAATATACCATACTAACAGAACCAAAGACAAAAAAATCACATTATCATCTCAACAGATCCAGAAATGGCTTTTGACAAAATCCAATAATTCATGATTTAAAAAAAAATCCCTACAAAATTTGAGAGTCTTTACTCAATCTGATAAAAGACATCTATAACAAACCAACAGCTAACATCATCCTAAATTGGAAAACACTTAAAGCTTTCACTCTAAAATCAGGAACAACACAAGGATGTTCATTGTTACCTTCTTATTCAATATAGTTCTGGAAATATTAGCTAGGACAATTAGACAAGAGAAATAAATAAGAGGAAAAAGGATAGGAAAGAAGTAAATTATAATTATTTGCAGATGCCATGATATTCTACATAAAGATCTCAAAAGCTCCACCAAAAGACCTATACATTTGATAGCTAAATTCAGTAGTGTAGCTGGACACAAAGCCAACATTCAAATATCAAGAGAAGAGACCCAGCCCTAGCCCAGGCCCGGTGAGTGTGTGGGAGAGCTTGCAGCTACCCTGCGCTGGCAGAACCTACTGGTCCCAGCCCAGGCGCAGCATGGGTGAGACCCTATTCCACCCACTTGGGACGACCCCCACAATTCCACAGCACCTCCCCTACCCCGCCTACCCAGTAGGAATTTCTGCCACATTCTGGGAATCCCCAGATCCAGTCCTAGTCCAGGCCCGGTGATTGTGTGGGAGAGCTTCTGGCTACCTTGTGCCGGCATGACCTACTGGTCCCAGCCCAGGCGCAGCGTGGGTGAGACCCTCTTCCACCCCCTTGGGACAGCCCCCACAACTCCACAGCATCTCCCCTACCCTGCCAGCCCAGTAGGAATTGCTGCCACATTCTGGGAATCCCCAGATCCAGTCCTAGTCCAGGCCTGGTGAGTGTGTGGGAGAGCTTCCGGGTACCTTGTGCCGGAGTGACCTACTGGTCCCAGCCCAGGAGCAGCGTGGGTGACATCCTCTTTCACCCTCTTGGGATGCCCTCATCACTCCGTAGTAGCCCCACCCACCCTGCCCACAGAGTACGAATTTCTGTCACGTTCCAGGAACCCCCATATCCAGTCCTAGTCCAGGCCCGGTGAGTGGGTGGGAGAGCTGCCTCTCCCCCCACAACACCTTGTCCTATCCACACTCAACTCAGGCCTGGCATACAGGACTGGGTGAAACCCTGCAGCTGCAATCCCTGCAGACAGTGTAGAGGACAGAACTACCCAGCTAGTCCAGGAGCAGAACATCTTGCCACAGGGGCACAACAGGTTCACCCCCCCCAAGGGCAGCAGTAGGAAGGAGCTGAGCACAGCAGCCAGACCCAAGCCAGGCACAGCTGGATAAATCCAAACTTTGTAGACCTGCACCTGAACTTCAGTAGGTGCTAAGGTTATAACTGCAACAAAGCTCTACAACAAAGGGCAGAAGACAATGCTACACAAAATGATGAGAAGGAGAAAAATGCAATCTCAGAACCCAAGCCCACTCATAACAAGTGCAGAGGACACTAACACAGAACAAACTGGGAATCACACAGCTGAAAGCAATGCATCAATGGCTTCTGAGATAAAGAAACAGCTGCAGAAAGGTATAGAGGAACTCAGATTGGAAATGAAAAAAGAAATCCCTGAATTAATAATATCTGCAGTAAAGAATCAAATGCAGAAACATACGGAGGAAACCCAGTGCCCACCCAGAACAAGTGGAGAGGACGCTAGCTCAGCTCAAATGTATGAATTAATAGCATTGATAGTAAATAAGCAACAGCAGAAAGGTATAGAGGAACTCAAGAGTAGAATTCTTTTCTAAAATAAAAAAAGAATTCTCAGAACTCATAGCATCTAAAGTAAAGAATCAACTACAGAAACATAGGGAGGAAACCCAATCTGAAAAAAACACTGCAGTAAAAGAATTTATAACTGCTTCTAAAGAAGACATTGATTAAAAAAAATAGAGGAGATTAGAAAAATGATGGATTCCTTGAATGAGCAACACAGGAAAGAAACAGATCACATGAAGCAGAGTCAAAGGGATATAGAGGAATTTAAAATCTCAAGCAGAAGCTTGCAAAACAGTTTAAGTGAAAGTGAAGACAGGGTTTCAGATCTTGAAGACGTTGATGCAGCTAGTGAAAAGGTAAGAAAGGATCTCTTAAAAACAACTAGGATACAGGAAAAAATAATCCATTACCTGCAAGATGATGCAAAGACGAACAATGTGAGACTACTAGGCATCAATGAGAAAGAGGGAGTCAATACAAATGACATTAAAAAAATATGGGCAGACGTAATAGCAGAAAACTCCCCAAATATGAGGAAACAATATGACATTCAGGTAACTGAAGCATACAGAACGCCAAGTAACATCAACCCGACTAAGAACACACCGAAACATATACTAGTCAACATCCCAGAAATTCAGCACAAGAATAATCTACTGAAAGCTGCTATGGAAAAGAAGCAGATCACATTCAGAGGAAAACCCATCAGAATTACGGCCAACTTCTCTTCACAAATCATGAAGGCAAGAAGAGCATGGAGCAGAGTACTTCAAGTCCTCTATGAAAATAAATTCCAGACCAGACTACTATACCCTGCAAAACTCTCTTTCAAGTTTAATAGAGAAGTGAAATACTTTCATGACAAAGAACAGCTAAAGAATTTCATGATGACAAAGCCAACCTTACACAGGCTACTGAAAGATGTTCTAGAGAGGGACCAAAATGATCAGAACTCCACG
>NW_004524644.1:195813-201213 GCF_000260255.1 Octodon degus | reverse complement strand
AATAGAACAATATATAATGTGTTAATCATTGTTATTCACCTACTAGCCTGTTTCAAAAGTTTATTTCATTGTTATTTTTACTTTTTCTGTTTAAAATAATTTTTTATTTTTTATATTTATTGTGATAGTGATCCGCCTGTTTACAGCCTCTTAAGAGCTGGTATGCGTGCATGCCACCATGCCCAGTCTAAAATAAATTTTTTAAAAGGACACATTTTTCCTGGGTATATTCTACTACAATTTGAAAAAAAATCAGATATAGACCTCAATCCTCTAAGTTAAGGGAAATACTGTGATGTGATATTGCAGAAAAAATATTACCCTATCTATAGTCCCCCATCAATACTTTCTATATCCTTAAAAAGTCAGGAAAACATAAATTTATTCAATAAATATTTCATAAACAACAACTACAATCCAGGCCTTGTTCTAGGGACTCAGGATACAGTAATAAACAGAAAAAAAAATCCCTGGCTCTCAGCACAGTTACTTATTTCCCCTCCTCTACATGCAACATGATTCACTGTCTGTAAATTGTCAGAGTCTATGCTGGGCACCAGAAATATAGTGGTAAAAAAGCAATACAAGCATAGCAAACCACACCCTTCCCTACCTTCATGAACCTTCTGGTCCACTTTAGAGGACAGATATCGATGAAACAAGCACAGAAATGGAGCCAGAACATCAACTTTGACAAGGCAGAAGAGGTGTATAGTCATCCTAGTGTGCAGTAATGAGAACTGGTTCAGTTGAGGAGATCAGTTTTTCCTGAGGACAGCAGCACTGAGCATTCGAGGGCTGGGGAAGGGCAGTGATGCTGAAGCAAATATGGCACATGGCCTGAGGAGGGAGAGAGGGCCACTCAGCCCGTTGATCTTTCAGCATTTATGTTTGATTTTTTGTTTATATTTTAAAGATAAAAAACTAAAAACAAATAACAAAAAGCATCATGAGACAATACAAGTGGCATAGGATTTCAAAACAAGAACAGGAAACTAACAATGGTTGTTATAATACATATTGCTAACATCAAATTTGTTGCTCAGAATACCAGATATAAGCAAGTTAAGATTCACCAAACAGTTTAAACATTAACTCTTTCCATAAACTTTGAAATTTTTTAGAAGATATTGTTTTTAATTGTCTTATAACTTTTAGGATGTAGGCATAATTTTGAAGAGTACAGGAACTACATCTTCATTTTGGGGTAAACTGGAGCTTTTACTCAGTCTATTAAATTGTTTTTCTATTTAGTGTTCCTCTCTCAACTGTAAAACATTGCAAGATTTTCGACAGTAATGAAATATATACAATATATGACATGTATAGCAGAACAACCCTAACCTCATTAAAATTCATTGAAAATAAATTTCATAGGAGTTATGATTTCCCTTTATGTATTAGCATTTATTTTAAGGAAAAATGGGAAGATACCAATGTGTCTTACGATGGCCAGATGTAGGGAAAAACGATTCTATCAAATTATCCATTTTGCTGTTGTAACAATTTTAAAACTACCATCTGAAAATGAACTACAAATGAGTTCCCATGCAGTTATAAAACGTGTGAAGTACTGAAGCATTCAGATGAAAGGCAATATTCAACATACCAAAGAGATATGATCAGATAAAAAATATAAACACCCCTCCAATTGTTAATTCTTAGGTGTTACTCTAACAGAGCTTTTAAAGATCCTATTATAGAATTTATTAAGGAAGCTGAATTTGATTAAATGTGAGCCACCTGAATATGCAAACCTGGTAAGTTAAATTGTGGGTGTTTGACAAAAAAGAAAACGAGTTTTTGTCAAGGAAAAATAAATATGTTAAATGTCACAAAATATGATTACTTAGGTGTCTTTTGTTGACATAGGTGACAAGGGAAAATTTGACTACTGTACTAATTTTATTCATATATAAGAATTTGAGCAAAGAATCAACTACAGCATTTATTCCTTTAAAATAGAAATATCGATACTGGTACTGTTAGATGAAAAACAATTCCAGCATGCTAAGAAATATGCAGTAAAAAGAAAAGCTACACTTTCTTATGCACAGTCATCATCCTTCATTTTCAGGAGATGAAATCTAATCTAAGATGCCCAACAGATGCCTGAAACCACAGTCATACCAAACCTCAAGTACACAGTGTTCCCCTTGTCATACCAAACCTCAAGTACACAGTGGTCCCCTGGTCACCGAATATGTCAGACTCCAGGATCACTGCAGATACTAAAATTCAAGGATGCTCCACTCCCTTGTATAGAATGACATGTGATTTACATATAACCTGCAGACATGTTCCTGTATAGCTGAGTGTGGTGGTGCACACCTGTAACCCTAGCACTCTGAGAGGCTAAGACAGGAAAATGGAAAGTTCGAGGTCAGCCTGGGCAATTTAGCAACTTGATAAGGCTGTTCAAAGAAAGTGGGGTGGTGGGTCAGCGGGTGACAGAAAGGGTTTGAGTATACAGCTCTGGCTTCAATATCTAGTACTTAAAAGCAAACAAAACTCCAAACAAGATAGTTGGAAATCAGCCTAATACAATGATACAATATAACTACTATATAAATATTTGTTGTTGTCTAGGGAAGAATAACAAGAAAAGATATATGTCTGTGTTCAGTACAGATACATTTTTTTCAATAGTTTCCTGTAAACATTTGGCACAATATGAGATTATCAACTCATAATAAACTCATAATAAAATCGAATGGTTTTAACAATGAACTGTACTAAAAGTTATTAAACACTTGTGAATTACTTTTGAAATTTTCATTTTCATATTTTTAGTTGACTTTGAGTAAATGAAAGCAAAAGCATAAATAAGGTGAGACTATTACAATCACGATGTCTACATTCTCGCTATTTTAATTTGTGCAGATGTATGTATTTAGGCAGCAGGGGCAGCTATTTCTGTGCATTTCAAACTCTGCAGGCCAGCCAGAATACTCAGCCGATTAAAGGGTCTGCTTAGGTAGACACAGGGACTGGGGTTCGATCCCCGGCATGCCATGCCGGCCCTGCCCCCAGTATGCACTGAGACGGTGACTGAGAGTGGGCCTATGCTTGGGAGGCTGAAAACAGGAGAATCACTAGGAGTCCAATCTGTGTACTGAGACCCTGTAGACCCTGTACTAAATACATAAAAAAAGACAAACTGTAAAAACAACAGGAAATGTCACACTTTTAATTGTGCAGTGACCTGATTTGCTCTATAGTACAACTCCACATCATTTTTCAAGTTCAGAAATGTTATATATACTTGACCCATACAATTTACATGATTCACTTTTTCACCAATTGTCCTTTATACCATTCAGATCTGTTAAGGTGCTTGAATCACCTTTAGAATGTCATTTATATGGCCAAAGGACAAAGATGTTTTTACCACATTTCATTATAAGCTGCCTTGGTTTCATGGGTTCCAAGAGCCACAGCTTACATGCAAAAAGGTTTTCACCACCATCACTTTTTGAGATGAACCCTGACAAAGATCTTCATCTTAAAGTTTAATGTGATTTGATTTAAAACATAGTAATTTTATTGGTCTATCAATTTATACTTTAGTCATAATGGGATTATCATAACAAGATTTTAAAACTCTTTAAAATTCCATGTATAGAACCCTTTATAATTTATGTGCAATATACTTTCTAAATTCCCAATTAAATTTTCTATTGGTATCAAAATTGTAACTAACATTCTTTTGCGGAAGTTGATATTTTTTTCTTTTCTTTTCTTTTTTTGTGGAAAAATTGTAACTAACATTCTTTTGCGGAAGTTGATATTTTTTTCTTTTCTTTTCTTTTTTTGTGGAAAAATTGTAACTAACATTCTAGGTGATGCTATGAATCAGATTTTAGTATAGATACGGAAGTAAATCAGATTTAGGAAAAATAGTAAGAGAGAATGAATGCATTTCTCTTAAAAGAAACAAGAGAAACAGTTTTTATTAAAAGTGTAATTTGGCATACATGTTTTTGTTATTGGCAGTAAGCACATCTGTTATAAATATGAAAACAGAAAAAGTATTGAAAAGCTACAAAATTTGAATAAATTCTTTCTTTTCAAAGCTGGAAAGTCATTTCTAGTTTAAAATTCTCTTTTTAGATGTTCTAATTTTCTGGTTTCCTTTTGATACAGACATGAACTTACAAGTAGTTCCTTTACTTCATATTTTCTCACAATTTCCTAAGTATTTGACATGCTCATTGAACTGAACTTGAGGTCTTTTCATAAAACTGCTCTGGAAGGAAAAAGAAATGAAGCACAACAGAAATGAAATAAAGTACTGTCCAAATAAGACTCTGATTACATCAGCGATATTTTTATCCTGTGTTTCCCATAATATTGGTTGATACCCAGCCTCTTCCCCTGAAGAGTTTGTCTCTATTACTTAGTTATCTATATAGACACTGATTTTCAAGTTTAGTTATACTAAAAATTTTGGACCAAATGGAACTTGCTGAGAGTAAGAAAAGAAAAGTGATAAGGAATTTCAACAGGTTTTAAGGTATGGGCTGGAAACACCCCAATTACATGGAAGCTTGTCCTTACAGATATCTCTGTAGTGGAATCTGAGCACAGTGGCCTAATTCTAGTCAGTATCAGATGGCTTTGGGAGTCTTAGATCACTCCGTTCTCTAATCAGTTTCCCAAATTATTACTATAAAACCCTTCTTAAGGAAATTTAGAAAACTATTAGTTCCAGTTCACTAACTATAGTTGTCGAAATACAAAGCTGTTTATTTAAAGGTCATCTTTATTGTAACGTGGTTTGAACCAATGAACCATTATCTATAAATAAAGCAATCAAATTATGGATTTAATAGCTTAGCAGGTGACATTAGGGAAATACTTCCTCTCTGCTTACCGAAATGGGGATAATAATCCTGACCTATCTTCTACGGTCTTTGGAGACATTCATGTTGGGATTGGCTAAGTGTGGGATAAATGTTAGTAGTGCTATGAGAGCTTGCTTGCATTGTCATTGGAAGGCCATCATCATAATAAAGAATTCAGACATTTAGTCAGAGGTGAACTAACAAGGCGAGGTCTATGCTAATACAAGTGTCCTCTGACCTTGGATCACTGGGCTTGAAAAATTGCTGATTGGAATGTGAATGAAGTTTACATTTTTAAGGACACAGAGTTTTTGTTAATGTATTTCCTATTCAATTTCTTTGCTTTGAAATCATTACTTTGGAAGCCATTTCTAACTACATTTTGGGCATTATGCACTGTCATTCCCCAAATCATTTGCATTTAAGCATGACATTGGCAGTATCCAAGGCCTTTCCTTCTAGGATGCAGCATCTCTCTCTCTCTCTCTCTCTCTCTCTCTCTCTCTCTCTTTCTCTCTCTCTCTCTCTCTCTCTTTTTTCCTCTCTGCTATAA
>NW_004524644.1:180658-195713 GCF_000260255.1 Octodon degus | reverse complement strand
TATTTATTTATTTATTTATTGGTGGAACCAGGGATTGAACTCAGGCCCTTGCATTTGCCAGGCAAGCACTTATTCTACTGAGTTATCTCCTCCAGACTTTCCTTCTAAACAAGCTATCCAGAACATCCAGTAAACATGACTATTAATAGTCATGGACTATGTATACACCAAGTTTATTTTAAGTTTTATTTTATTTGTACAAGCCTCAGATTTTTTTATTACTCTGAGAAAAAGCAATTTCTCTTTTCAACTCACATTTCCAAATTCCTTCAGCCATCTGACAAATGTTATATACCAGGTACTGTCCTAGGTGCTGGAGATAGTGAATAACAAAACAGGGAGAAATCTCTATTCTTATATACTGTACCCTATTTTCTATCTGGTAAAGACAAATAGTAAGCAAAATAAATATAGCATGTCAGGAGGAAGAAGCAAAGTCTGGTGTGAGGATGAAGATGCAAAGATGATAAGAGGCTACAATTTTAACATGGTGATCAGAGAAAAGTATCTTTGACAGATGTGCTTTTCATGTGAGGGAAGCACTCTGCAGGCAGGGTGAGAGGTCTGGTGAACACAAAGGTCCAGAGGTATGAGCTGCTTTGCCTGTTTGAGAACAGCAAGAAGGCCTGGTTACTGAGGGCAAGAGACAAGGGAGAAAATAGTAGGAGGCCAAGCCAAATACTACATGGAGTGGATACTACATGACCTAGAGCTATGGTACTATGGCAAAGCCTTGTCTTTCACTTTGAATGAAAGGGAAGCCCTTGAGTGGTTTTAAGAAGAGTGACATGATCTGACTCCTTTTGAAGCATTAGACTAGGCTGTTTGGAGGACAGACTGACAGGTTGAGATTTTATGACCCCATAAAAATTATTACCATATTTCAGAGCAGGTATTAGTGCTTGATCTAATATGGTGACATGTGAGTAGAGATTCACAGTTTCCAATGATGAAACACATCCTTTTTCATTTAGCTGTGGTTTCTTATGTGAATTACTTTAATCTCTAAGGAAATATCTTTTTCTTCAAAGTCTTTACTTCTTCTTCCCAGTTAGCAACAATGCTTCCTCACCTCAAATTTAATCATTTTAGAAAGGGACAAAACATGTCAGATTTGGTTACAGTCAAATCAGCAAGAAAACTATTCTCCAAACACAGATGACTTAACAGGACTCTAGTATTTCTCACAAAAGCCTACTGCCTCCTTTGTGAGAAAGGAGTCCCACCAGCAGTGAATTTAAATCCCACCAGCAATGCACAAAACTTTCCATTGCTGTTCTTGTCCTGGGGATCAAACCCAGGGCTTCACATTTGCTAGGCAGACACAAAATGTTTTTGAAGCAATTTAAGCAACATATTTTCATGTACTCTTATGTCCATATTGGCCAGAGAAAAGCTCCTTGACTTGTGGATGTAGAATTTAGGACATTGTTTTAGCTTTAGCACAGTCTAGTGTTATCAGACATATGCTCGGGAAACTTGAGCTCTGAGGCTCAAGTACAATTCCCTGGTGGTGACAAGGACCACTTCCAAAGGGGAGATTCCAAATATGGTCCTGTGGAAGAGAAAAGTGCATTTTTCTCAACCAGTCCTGGGTAGGGATACACTTCATGGTAGCTTCAGAACCAATAGAGAAGGAAGAATTTGAAACCAGAGAATTCCTAGGTCACTACGGTGTCTTCTATAGCAGATGGGAGCTTCCTCATCTGAATCATGTTTTGGTAGAATGATTAAACTGAGAAGTTTAATTCCATAAATCAACCTTATTAATGCATTATGAGTTTAAATTGAATTATCTATTTTTTCTTTATATTATGTGATTTACTACAGAAGAAAAAAAATCTGCTTCTTCACATTTATAAAACAAATGCTTTTCTTGTTCCTGCTTGTTGTTCCAGCTCCTGCAAGTATCTGTACTCCTCACACCACCTCACGCTCTGAAGGCTTTCCTTGTGTGTCCTCCTCATTGAGGCCTTTTTGGCTGTCCTGTCTTAAATGACAACATCCAACTCCCTATATCCTTTATCTGCTTAATTTACCTCTGTAGCACCTGCCAACATCTAACATATTAAAGATTTATTGGCTTATTTTATTTCTCAGACACATAATCACAGAGCTTCATGACAGCCAAGATTTCATCTATTTGGTTCATTCTGTAACTTTAGTGCCTACAATAATAAATAACACAGGACATTAATAAATATTCATGGAATAAGACAAGTGAATTATTCAACAAAATAATCAATTATAGTGTTAACTTGAAATGCTGTATTTAAAAGACCAATTTAAGCCCGTACACTGAAAGCGTTTCTAGTAAGACACACAAAAAACTGGGAGGAAAGGATTTGAAAAGATATCTACAAATTTTTTTTACAAATAATTTGCAGAAAAGTATAAAAACGAAATATAAGAAGTAAAGCCATGCTGTTATGTTGAGCTGTAGGGGACTCAGGTCAACAATTTCTGACATTGCCAGTCAAGCAGAAGACCCAATACTATTATGGGCTACTGGACTCTTTTAGAATATTTTGCTGAGTTAACACACATATAATATTCAAATGATGGAACTAAACAAAAAAGGGGATACAGATGAATGTCCATTTTGTATCTGTGTATTCAAATGGCTAGGATCAATATACGGTTACATTCTCTTAATGAACAGAGGGATTTGTTCTAATGGTATTCGTAAGTAGGATATCATATCTGCATCTTGTACAGCAATTAACCACTAGGAAGAATGTATACAATGTGTTAATTATTGAAATTGTCCTACCAGTTTGGTTTGAAACTGTCTCATTGCTATTTGTTTCTCAATAAATTTATGAAAAAACCAAATAATTTTAATAGAGTTTTGTACTATTAAAATTTTAAATCATTACAATTTTTAAAGGAATCACCTAGATAGGTGAATGTTGTGAATTATGAGACATGAATTATTTTTATAATCATCAGTAGTTAAAAACTGATAAATACTAATCTAAAATGTATTACCTATAAAACTCTTAGGATTAGGGATCAATGAAACACATAAATAGAAAAGGATATACTTAATGACCATTCAACTTTTTGGTGTTCAAAAAATCATATATGACAGGATTAACAGAACTGGCTTGAGTGGTATGGAGATATCAAAGACACGTGCAGTGAACGAGAATTTCCCACTAATTAGGACATTTTGAATGCTGGTGACAAACCAGGCAAGACGCTATTGCTATAACCTTACTTTGCTAATGACATGGTAACCAGTATGCCAAGTGAAGCCAAAGCTTAAAAGCATTTCCGTTTTCATTTAACTTGTAGGTTGTTATACAATATAGAAACAATAATGAGATTTCCTGAGAAAAATAAGAGGAAACTATGAAAGCCACAGTTTATCTGGAAAGTTAAATAGAAAATGTTTAAGTAGTAGAATTAAGCAGCAGTAGTTCTCGGAGGACTAAGAAAATGCAAAATGCAAGATGAAAAGAAGACAAATATGACAAGTGAACATAATTCAAGAGCAAAAAGTATTATTTTTAATATAACTCAAGTAAACAGACTAAGGCCATATGTGTTATTAAGAGAAAGGTATAGATTTGAACATTTGTTTTTCTGGAAATGAGATACCAGATATACCAGTAAGAAAGTTTGGGGAAAGTGCCCTAGATTCCAATTTATAATTAATAGTGTGTGTAGTGACTAGACACAGCAAATTTCTCAAAAGAAACTAGGGACCAAAGAAAGCAGCTCTGAAGAAAGAGCAACTTTTCTGCTTAGAAGGCAATGACAGAAGGGAAGCTTCAATCTCATGCACTGTGTTGTCCATAACCCACACTTCTTTGACCAGCACTCAGTTATTTTGGTATCTTTCTTCCCTTCCTCTCTTACTCTCTTGATTTTCCACTTTCCAAACAGCCTTTGACTTCACTTTTAATCTACCTAACACCAGCTGTTGCCAAAGCCTAGTTCTTATTAAAAGGCTTAGTCAACAGTCTGATCATTAAAGCAAACATCAAGCACATGGAGCCAGCCTGTTTTGGAAAGGGCCCTGGTCGGAATGCCTGGGTGGGAATTCAGCTCTGTGTGTTCCTAGCTGAGTAGCTTGGGGGAGTCACTCAGTGTCTCTAAATCTTACTTATCTCCTTTTCAAGATGTGGCTAATAGATCTGCTCTCCCTGCAGAGGCTGATTAGGAGGATCAAACTAGATAGTACAAACTGTAAAACACTGTATGCAAACACAGGAGATTTTTGTAGAGACTTTCATTCTATTTTGCTATTTTCCATGGAAAATCCAACAATGGAAAAATAGTAATATCTTATTTTATTTTCTGGTTGTACTGAGAATTGAATTTAGGGATGCACTATGACTGAGCGACACATCCAGTCCTTTTTAAATTTTTAAATTTTTCAAAAGAATCTTGTTAAGTGTGCCAGGCTAGGCTCAAAAGCTTCTATTAACACAGTGTCTTTCAATACACTTGCTTCCTGTTCAGCTGTGGTGAGTTTTTTCAAGGATGTGTCTGCAAATACAAAACTTTGGCTTTTAAGATAGTAGCTTGGTTACATTAGTATAATTATAATCATGTTTCATTTCATAAGGTTAAAAACCCTGAGACATCAAATATAATCTTACAGATAGTTTTTGAAGATATTTCATGAGCTAGAGCTACTAAATCTAATTATGGTATTTTCAAAAAATATGCTCCTTAATCCAGCTTTCCTCATCCTCTTGACTAATGAATTATCTGAAATACAGGAGAATACAGAAAACTTAAAGGAAACTCTTAAGTTAGTACAGAGAGAATGAAAATAAAATTTCTTTTAGGTCAAAAAAGGCACATGAATAAAATTTACTTAAACTTCGTACACAGAAAATATTGTATCAGACAGACAGATAAATAAATTTCCATGTGACTATTAAGAGCAAATATTTATACAACAAATCACAAAATACATCAAAATTAAATGCTAACACATACTGTTGACCTACACTAATAGCAAACATAAATCTAGTAGCATTTTTCTTTTAAAAGTGTTCCAATTTTACTATTAAACTATTCAAATAAAATCCATCAAAGTCTCTCCTTTAGAAAGGTAATGAACAAGTTCTGTGAAAAATACTGACTTCTGAAACAAATTCCACGACACAGACCTGCATATTAAATAAAACCAAGTCAATGGACAGAGAATACAAAGCTTCAGACAAGTCTTTGGGTAGAACACCATTCTAATTTTGGCTTTAGGTTTAAATTCTTACAATAATATCTGAGAGGAGGAACAAAAATCAATACCCATGTCTCAGAGAACAGGGCTGTCAAACACCACTTTCCCCTGCAGATACACAGCACAGATATTACCTTGAAAACGAGGTTATGTTACTGCTTCTTACTCCTTCCAGCGGCAGAAGGAAAATCTTAAACAAAATGCCCATCCCAGCACATTTCTACAGATAAAAGCCCTAGTAATTGAACCCTGCGGTGGCTGGACCATGTGTGATAAAATGTTAAAGTCCTGCTCTCACAGCCAATCCAAAGCTGCTCAGGCCTCCCAGGCCTCCCGGGGTGATCAGCCTGGCTTTGTGGCAGTACAATGGGGTTAAACATTTCCTCATATTCATTTAGCAGAAAGAAGAATCTGTTTGGTTGCTTAAAATTATTTAGCAAAATACACAATAGGTCCAGTTTAACAATACTGCTTCAAAAAAATAAATGCAACATCTTCACCTATTAGAAGGAAAGTGTAAGGGTGTTATATAGTACCTTCTTTTATAAAACCCAATGCTAACTGAAAATTTTTTTTTAGAAATCCTATTAGATTGGTTAAATATTATTTCTTTAGCAGACAAAGTAACTGCTTGAGACTAGTTTACTTCAGCATCAGAATCTACAACATATATATATATATATATATATATATATATATATATATATAAAACCTGCCATCCCTGTAACTCACCACAGACATCTTTAACTTCATTTTAGGTAGTACTAAACTCTTTCTTCAATTAATTTAATGTGACACCTTGGTAAAAATAAATATTTTAACTATTTGTTTAATTTCTTTCCTCTACCTATTTATTGCTCAATCTCATTCCTTTTTCAGGCTTGTCTGGCACCAATATTTATCTATCCATGCTCTAAGAATTTTTAAATGTTGGTTACTATTAATTTTTAAAGTCAGATATTATTGGTATATAGAAATATGAAAACAATAAACAGTGAGCTAGTATTTTCATTAGTGTGCTACATACAAAAGGATTACATTTCATATTAAGAAGATATAAAAGAAACTAACAGAAGGTGTTCTAAAATATATTATGCATGATGGAACCTTATTATTAGGCTTGCTACAAATCCATACATCACTTGTTTTTGCTTGAACTTCTAATACTACTTTTCAAGCTTAAGGGTTCTCCAGAATTGTTCAAGAGAAGGAGGTTTATGAATCAAGCTTAAAGATTCCATTGTAGTATTTGCAATTACAGTGATTCATTTTCTAAAAACAAACCTGAAAATCTGTTCTACATTTATTGGTGATCCTTGTAAACAAGTGGACATGTTTCTTTTCAAAGTCTTCAGTATTTCTCGAGACCTGCTTAAAATAATGCCTTTCTGCACAAAAGTACAATCAATATGTAACATAATCTTCAAAGCATACTGTCAGAGAGATCAACAGCCATAGCCACAGGATCTCTGAAACTATCCAAGTAGAGATGTCAGAGAATCCTGCCTTCATCCTTCCTCTGCACATCTGGGTTCCTGCTGATGTCCTAACTAGCTTTCAATTATGCTAACAAAAACTAAAAGTAGAAAACAGTTTTCAAGTTTATTTTTCACACCTTTAACAGATAAAGCAACTAGATGAAGAAAGCCTTTACAGTTATTTCCTCTTGGTTACATACCTGCTGCCCCATATACATTAGTACTGGCACCAGCTAATAGGAAACAGAAAATAATCACCTGCTTAGTCACTGACACAGTACACACTGGCTGATAACAGAAAACAAGCTAGAGAGTATGATTTATAGTTATTACCTATTTTGGTGTTTTCCAGTCACTTCTTTGAAGCGAATGAAAATTATAAAGTAACATTTTCACTAGAGAGTAGTATTTGCTTGCTTTTCTACTAGCATGTTAGCATAACCTTCCTGTTTTCTAGTTAGCAATTCCCACAGGCATAAAAAGGTCTCACACACCAATCTGAAAAGAGGCTGTATTTTAAAGAACAGTGCAATGACGACGTGAAATGCTGCTTTAAACTGTGACTGCACTCAAGAGCATGGAGGGCTGAATGGAGGAGAGAGGAGTCTGATTGTGCAGCTTGACTGATGGAGCCTAATCAGGATTATTTCGGCACACTGCTTCTCCACAGCCACAGACCCATTAAACCCCAAATGCTTCTGTAGGCACATTTCCTGCTCTGGCTCCCACTGTGCCCAAACCTCTGTGACAGTGGTTACTCAGCAGGATACTCAAAACATTTTCCAGTAAATAAAGTAGTATGTTTAACAGGAACCTCAAAATCTATCATCAGATCTGTCATTTTGTGACAAGGATGGGTAATATGTCACTAACAGTACCATCTGGATTGCCATGCAATTAAATTCTTTATCTTACAAAATATTTTACTGAGAAATTTATACTAAAGTCATGATAGCTGTTACTCCTTCAAAAGAGCAGCTCTGTCTTAAGAATTAACTTTAGATACCTCATTTTAAACTTAGTAGGTTTTTAACTCTTAGAATCCTGCTTAATAAATTCTCAAGCAGGTAATTTCATTTCAGGCACAAATACAGGCAACTTAAAGGCTCTAAATTATACATTCTGCTTCATGATCCCCATGTCTGATCTCTCAGATGATCCAGATCTACCAACTTCTTGGGATCTGTACCTGATTTTCTACTTGATATGACATGGCATGCATTTTAACTTCAGTATGCATTAGATGTTGTTTAAAAGAACAGATCTGGGGCTGGTGAGATGGCTCAGTGGTCTAAAGCACCTACTTAGAACAAACTTAGCTAAAGCACAGGGACCGCGGTTCAATCCCCCAGCACCACATGCCAGGCAGCCCCGTCCCCTGGTGGGCTGAGCTGGCCACCCACCCACACACACACACACACACTCACACACACAAATAAATAAAAATTTAAAAAAATAAAATAAATAAAAGAACAGATCTACTTCTTAATTTAAGCCTAAAAGTATGCATCTAAGTAGTTTTAATATAAATACAAAAGGGGCAGGGAGATGGCTCAGTGGAATAAGCACTTCCCTGGCAAGCGCAAGGGCCTGAGTTCAATCCCTGGTTCTGCAAAATAAATAAATAAATAAATTTTATATATATATATATATATATATATATATATAATAAGTTCCCAATTTTTAAAGACTGTCTGTCCAAATTTTATAATTCTAAATATCATAATTTCTTTACAGGACAGTCAACCTCAGTTTCCTCATCTGTGAAGTGAGGACAAGGCAGTGCCTTCTCCAGAAAGCTGCTGGAGGACTAAATGAGTTGCTATGCACAAATCACCTCAGATGCTATGCTAGCACTCATTTACAACACTTAAATATAAGTTACCCTATCTCTGAATGAAAAAAATGAGAAAGTGATCCTGTCAAGCATACTTCCAAAATTGAAGCTTTACCCTGAACTACCATCATATTTTCATGAATTTATTTTTGTCATTGTTTAACAAGATTTTATAGTTGGCTAAGGTTACATTCACTGTGAGTTTTATACCACATTTCACAGGATCTCCTAGAGCGTAAGTGATGAATTCTTTTGAATTTCTTTGCAGGAAGAGAAAGAATGTCAGCTGGCTGATAATGTTTTGCTGAAGCAGTCCATAAACCAGTTGTGAAAATGAAGAGTATCCTTCCTACTCTCTGGGGTGTTACGCTATACACTGAAGCTTTGGAGGCATCAGAAGTATGTTTCTCAAAGCTACGTATCTATACAGTGGAGACAAATTAAATGTTATGTCATTTGGTGACAATGCCCTGGTGGTCATCTTTCTTTGTAAACACAGTACAGAGAACTAGACACTCCACAGTTAACTTGACACCACAGCACAGTTGGGTTCTATTGCTTTTCGTAACCTATTGATTGACAAAATGCCAAATTCCTAGAACGGCACAGGCTGGGAAAAATGTTTTTGAAGTGAATTGGTACATTTTAATATATTTTGAGGGAACAGTGATATAGCTCAGCAGCACAGTACCTGCCTGATAGGCACAAGGTCCTGAGTTTAATTCCCAGTACAAATAAATAAATAAATAAATAAATTTATTTTTAAAAATAGAAAAAATTGAGAGAATAACATAAATTGAGTTTGTTTCAGAATCTGCACGAGGAAAACACCAAACTAGGGTCAGGGAGATAACTCGGCGGCACAAGCACCTGCCTGGCAAATACAAGGTCCTGAGTTCAATCCCCAGCACCACAAAAAATAAATAAATAAAAAATAAATAAAAATTAAAAACTCACCAAAACTGAAACCTGCTTCTTTATGAAAACTCAGACACATGTATAAACTCTCAGCTTTTATTTTTCTTTTCTCTCGTTGTCATCTCCCTGCCATTCCTGCCCCACTTTGTTAATGGTTTATCGATTTTACAAACCACTGCTTTTGAAGAACAACTGTGGTATTGCTACAATTAAGATTGATTCTGTAGGAGTCCCAGCAAAAAAAAAGTACTTGAAATAAAAGATCTCTTTAACAAGAGAACTGATGGGCCAGAGTTTCTCAGTAAAACTGTACAGAGTTCTTTTATAGCTATTTATGTTTGTATAAAGACATTATACAACATGTAATTTAGTTAAAACATGTCTAATAGCACTGAATTTAAAGCCTTAGAGTTATCTTTGTACACATGAAAATTTATTAGACAATTTAAAGGACAGAATAGCAATGATATAATAATAATTGAAATTTGGAAGGCTATCACAAGAGATAGAAATGGGAAGAGAAAAAGAGAAGGGTATAAGGACATTTTAAGGATCAAACTATGTGAAACTGCTGTCGTATAGGTCAAAAGGCCAAATTTCATATGGTTCCACCTATTTCCCTGGGACTTTCTAGGTCCAGTAACATCCCAATCATTTATCCAGAGACATAACAGGATTCCCAGAGCAAATAATTTCCATTTCTATTACTGGCTATAAAACAACATTTATTATCATTTTCCAGATAGTTCAGTTACTATAGCAATGACCTCCCAAAGAGCAACACATTGCTAAAGGTTCAAATGCTGAGGTAATTTACTTACCTCCTCTCCTCTCACTACATATTTAAATACACACATGCATTTTGTTTTTCAAGTTCATTGCACACCTTCTATTTTACACACACATTTTTATGCCTGCAAAGCCTATCTTTTTCTTTAGAACCATATCATCCAAGCATGTTCTAGCTGGTATTTCTAAATCCCACTAACCAACACCTATCCATTTCAAAGTAATAAAGCACCCTAAGAAGCACCAGGAAAATGAAGAGATGTTCACCCATCTCTCAGAAAGAACAGAGGTAGTCTTCCTGTGCAGAGGAAGAAGATGAGCCAAAGGGAAGAAGGGCAGAATCTGGCAGAGCCAAGAAAAAGAAGTGCTCCCTACAGGGCTTTGCTGTTTGTGTCCTTTGCAGAATAAATGGGAGATTCCTTTGTTTTTTCTCCTTACAATACAAAGGAAACAGAAGACAGAGACTGGAAACTTCCCTTTCCAATTGCTCACCCAGTTGGTTCATGTCCTATAAATCTGTTCCACCAGCTTTCTTTTTTAGTTTCCAACACAAAGATGGGGAGTAGGCTGTCTGCCAAGGAAGGGAGAATAATTTTGAAAATGCTCAAAGATCTCATATTTAACTATTTTGATCTCTCTTCTATCTTTTGGATGTAGGAAGAGTCTGCCTGTTTATCTCACCAAAGATACAGTGACTGCTTTAGTCTTGTTTGAGCTATTTCCAAAGTAGAGAAGTGAAAAATGCTTTTCAGTTGCTTTCAGGTTTATTTTTCCTTCCTGCTAAGGCACAGAAATCATACTATTGTGATAAACTTCAGGCCATTTCTGGGAGAAAGCCAAACTTACACACAGGACAGATACATGCCTCACCCTCTCTCCATTTACAGTCCCCTGCTTCTAACCATTCAACTTCATTCTTTCTTTGTCCTCTTTCTATTTTCCACAAGTAGATGAAGGCACTACCAAGATTTTTAAAAATTCAATATATAATATTATTTGAGAGGCAAGTATTTTTAGCTGCTAATTTTAAGTCAGCTATTCTTTCTGGTTTGCATCCTTTTAAGAGACTTCTGTGCTTTTTGTCATATTTTTGTAAACACTGCATCCATTCTCCTAGGTACGTACACATAGTACAAACGTACCAAACAACAGACGCACCACCACAGAAAGTGTCAAATTGGATTAGACACCCAAGAAGGGGCACTTGGCAGGAAGAAGCTTGAGGTCCTGTCATGGATTTGCCTGCCTCAGTTATGTAAATGAGCTGCATGGTACTAAACAACCTTTTAAATCTGAGTAATTAACTATAGAAAATAAGGTCAGCACAATCTTGAACTAGAGAGAGATCACTGGAATGAACCGGAGCTCATGGACAACTAACAACTTACATAGACCAGGACCAGACAGGTTTCTGTGTAATGTCATTTCAAATCACAAGGGTGAGAGAAGAACATTTTCAGAAGTAGTGTCTTGGTTTCAAGATAGGTAAATGAAATATATTTTCATTTTGTCATTAATCCCCATCAAGGTAGTGTTGAAAACAAGTGTATTAAAGTTAAAAATCTCTCCTCACCCTCAGTATTGTTCTAGACAATCAGAGTTTCTATCCTTTTAGGTCTCAATAAAAACTTTAAAATGTTCTAAAGGGTTTTATATAAGAAAATCTAACCTTGTTCTATTAGATCTAGTAAACTTAAAATCTCCCATTATTATGACATGTCTTACAATTTTCCAGACAAACTGTAAAATTCAGGTGAAATTAAAGCACCTGCAAGCTGGCGCAGGGGCCAGGCGTTTGATCCCCGAGCCTGCTGTGTGGGCCCTGCCCCCGGGGCATGCTGAGACAGTGATTAAGACTGGGTGTGATGGCATGCACCTGTAATCCCAGCACAGGATCGCTACAAGTCCAATCTAGTAGTGAGACCCTGAACACCCTGTAGACCCTTCCCTAAAATACAGAAAAAAGAAAATTTAGGTGAAGAACTAAATGTAGAATCATTTTTAGCTAAAAGCAACAACTTTCCTATCTCTTAAATAGCTTCAAATAAGTAGCTAAAATTAAATAACTATAAGTAAATGAATTCATTTCTGTATAAGGGATAGCTGAACTTAATATAATTAGATAAAATACAAAATTCTGATCAATTTTAAGAAGAAAAATAATAAATTTTTTTCATACTGGAAAGCTGATTGACATATCTCATGTTTCCATAACTCATTGTTTGCTGCTATAGAAGTTGTAGCACCTCTTTCCTAAAGTGGGCAAGATCCAGAAAATTAACAGTAAAATTCAAGAAACTATTCATGTGCTTTAGCTCTAAGGATATATTTTCTATTAAAGACAATTCCCTAAATATTTACTGTGAGTTTTGTGAAACAAATGAATGTCACATAAAATGTATTATTTTCTGTGTTACTGAATATAGGTAGAAATTTTATAGTGGGAGGAGGCATGAAAGTTAATTAGCTTATCATCATATTATAGTTTTAAAAATACATACAGATAACCAAAAGTTTACCATGTATAGTAAAGTCTTGATCTTGCTTCAACAAACAAAGTACATTATAGAAATGAGGGCATCATCCTTACTATCTTTAATTATGCAAAGTCAAGGATAAATCAACAGAAGCCAAAATAGAAGGCATGTTTCTGTCTTTATCTAGAAAATATGATTAAATTCAGCTCATGGAAGTGTATTTTTTCCATTACTAGAGATCTAGCTCAGCATGATCTACCACTGAGTTACATGTCAGTCCCACCACCTTTTTTCACTTTTTGCCCAGACTGGCCTTGAACTTGTAATACTTTTGCCTCAGTCTGATGAGCAGCTGGGATTTCAGGCATACACCACTGCACCTGACTTTTTTTCTTTAGTAGGACCTGATGAGCAGGGAATGACAAGTGTGGGCCCAAGATGCTTAGTGTTTTATAAAGGAAAAGAATGGATTATAAGGCTGAATACAAATGAGAAAACTATTATTAGTGTCCCCTATCTGCAATTGTTGGGACCAGCATTGTTTCAAACTGGAATTTTTCAACTTTTTGAATAAGCTTTGTGAATGAGTTACTTTTGGATGGGACCCAAGTTAAACATAAATTCATTTTATACTTCATATACATGCTATACAAAAGGCCTGACATTAATTTTACACTATATTTTAATGTGCCTATTTTTTCTACTTCAATGTGTCAGGTTTGGAATTTTCTACTTGTGGCATCATGATATTACTTGAAAAGTTTTGGATTTTCAAGCACCTTGAATTTTCCAGTTTTGGATGAAGGATGTTCAACCTGTATAGAGACATAACAGGAAACAGAATAAGAGTATGAAGTTTAGATTTAAGGATCATCTTTGAAACCTAATAATCTGTAGGATGCTGGAAAGCTATGCAACCTTTCCGGGTCTCATTATTTTTCATTTAGTCAGTGACATGTTTTACCATGTAATTAAAAAGATTAAGTCTAGCACAACCCCCCCAAATCCCAGCTTGAAGGCAAACATCTGTAAACTAGGGAGAGAGTCCTTACTAAGAACCCCATTATCTAGCTCCTCATTTGAACTTCTCAGCCTTTGGAACTGTAAGACACTAAGTCTATGGTATGTATTTTGCTACAGTGGCTCAAACACACTAAGGCAGATACCCAAAGCTATGCTATGCCAGCCACAAAGCCAAAACAAAGGGCATGCATGGGGGAGCCCTGGAGTTGATGCCATGGAGCAGGTAACGATAGGATACACCACCTCCTATATGCTGGAGGAGCCTGATGGACACAAGCCATGGATGACCCAGATTTTGCTTAGAAATGTTTCTTTGATTGCAGTACAGAGAAGAGGATGGATCTGAGAAGTTGCTAGAAGACCAGCTGTGATTGTTCAGGCATGAGGTAAGGCCATGGGGGTAGAGAGGGAAAAATGGCTGTAGGGTTTACTTACGAAGCAGTGTCAACATGACTTAACAGGAATGGAAGAAATTCAGAGCTATGAACTCCAATCTCATTTTACAGATGAGGAAACTGGGATAGACAGTTGAATTTACTTGTATCACAGCCTACATTTAATAAGTAGCAGAAATAAGACTAAAATTATTTGAGTCTGTTGACTCTGATATTTTTTCTGTTACCCCAATACAGCATAGATTTTTATACTTAAAAAATATTTTTTAGGAGACGACTGGGGCCGCGGGATCCTGAATAGACCCAGAGAGCAGGCCCCGTGAGTGAGTGAGACCACCCGGGGGCCCGCGGATCCTCATTCCACTCAGGCTGGAGGCCCAGCACAGAACCCTTCAGCAGAACTCCCTGCAAAGAAGCTAGAGGCAAGACCCACCCAGCTAATTCAGGAGCAGAACATCTTGCCAGAGACACAAAGGGTTCAGCTCTAATGCCTGCAGCAGAAATAAGTGGAGCACACAGCCAGATCCAAACAACACCCACCTGGAGGAATCTGAACTTCATAGATCTGGACCTGGTGCTAAGGTAATAACTCTATCTAAGCTCTACACCAAAGGTCAGAAGACAGTGGTATACAAAATGACAAAGAGAAGAAAAAAAATGCAGTCTCAGGCTCCGAGTACACCCAATACAAATGCAGAAGACACTAGCTCTGAGGAAACTGGAAATCACACACCAGATATCTCGGAAATAATAACGTTGACAGTAAAGAATCAACTGCAGAAAGGTATAGAAGAAATCAGATCAGAAATAATTTCAGAACTAAAAAATGTAGTGGTAACTATAACAAAGAAGTGCTTCTAAAGAATACACTGACAAAAAAATAGAGGAGAATATAAAAATGATGGAACCCCTGAATAAACAATTTAGGAAAGAAA
>NW_004524644.1:152703-178941 GCF_000260255.1 Octodon degus | reverse complement strand
TTCTGACATTGCCAGTTAAACAGAAGACCCAATGCTATTATGGGCTACTGGACTCTTTTAGAATATTTTGCTGAGTTTACATACCTATAATATTCAATAACAGAACTTAGAAAAAATGGGGTATACCTATGAATGTCCATTTTCTATCTGTGTATTCAAAGTGGTTAGGATAGATATATAGTTGCATTCTCTTAATGAATATAATGATTTGTTCTAATGGTGTTTGTAAATAGGACCTCAAGTCCGCATCTTGTACAGCAATTAACCACTAAGAAGAATATATGCAGTGTGTTATTTGTTGAAACTGTACTTCCGATTTGATTTGAAACTGTCTCATTGCTGTTTATCAATAAAATTTTGGAAAAAAAAAGTCATTGTATGATATCTTCTCCTAGTATTAGAAACTTTAAAAAGTATATTTCCATTTTCTGTTGACTTTAAAAAAAACAAAACAAAACAAAAAAAAAAAAAACAGAGGTTTGTACCTAGTTGTTTGCTTATTATTTCTTGCCTATATCTTATATATGAGAAACTACTTTGGCAGTAACAATACACAATGTACTAACCATTGTTACTCTCCTAAAATCTTGTTTTGAGATTCTGTATCATTGTTTTTATTTTTTTTCTTTAAAATAAAAATAACTGATGTCAAAATAAAAAAAATTAATTTTGAAAAAAATTTTTTTAGCAGATTAAAGCACCTGCAAGCAGGAGCAGGGGCTGGGAGTTCAATCCCTGGGCCTGCTGTGCCAGCCCTGCCCCTGGGGCATGCTGAGATGGCAACTGAGACTGGGGATGGTGGCACCTATAATCCCAGTTCTTGGGAGGCTGTAAACAGGAGGATCACAATGAGTCCAATCTAGTAGTAAGACCCTGAACACCTTGTAGGTCCTTCCCTAAAATATAAAAAAATGAATAAATAAAATATTTTTCAGGTGAAGGAGATACATTGTACAGCACAAATTTTCCCCATTATTAAATACATCTGTATAGACTATTTTGCCATTATATATAAACTCATATTTTTACTCACTGATTGTCAAGTAACTGGTTAGTTTCATTAGGTTGTTTTTTTAAAAATAATAGCATACAAACTTATTTTATTTTTTCCTCCCACCTCCTACTCAGTTTTAAGTACCTTGTACAGTGAATATATTATTCTGGCTACTATCCTATGTGGCATTCAGGAAGAGTAAGTTACAGAAAGACTGTAACAGAATTAGAAAGTCAGGCTCTCTGACATCTAGGCAAAGCATTCATGAATAAAATCATAGTTGTCAGGTGAACAGTACAAGAGGCTAGGGAGGTAAACTTGACCTAGACTAGTCAGGAATCAACCTCCAATTCCTCACTTTCTGAGAAAGAAAATTAAAAAAATAATAAATAAAGTCCTGGATTCCACATTAAATTCTAGAATGATAATCACCTCTTGAGGATTTGATCCAAATGTACCTTCTAAGGATATATACATTCTTCAATAAATCCTTAAACCCATAAAGCTACTGAACTGACGTGGTATTTTCCTAACTTAAAGGCACCCAGAATATGCCTGGTGAGGGGTTCCTTCAAGACAGAAACTGCTATAAGGACAGAACAAAGTTTTGAGCTGGTTCAAACAATGTGTGCAATGTCTCAAGGGTGGGTGCAGTAAGCACTCTCCTTGGTCCTGAGATCTCTTCTTTTGGAAGAGCTCAGTTTCAGTTCCTGTGCCTATGGTTTGAACCCTTGCACTTACCCCATACCATGTACATACCTCCATCATTCTACCCATCATATTATGCCAAAATGTTTTTATTCATGTTTCTCACCTATTGGACTAAGCTCCTTGACTGGGAACAGCATTCTGTACTCACCTTTGTTCCCAATGAAGAAAAGTTAGAATGCAGTAGGCACTCAATAAATGCCTAACTATACCTGTGACTGACTGTGCTATGATCTGCTATATCTCTTCTGTTGGGCTGCATCAAGAACAGGGAAGGGATGTGGAAAATTTTGAGTTGCTAATTTTTTTGTAGGCAGAGATGATAATGATGGTATATGAGTGTATGTGCACAGACACTGAAGACAAAAGGAAGAGCTGAGCAAAGGAGCAGTAACAAGATATGTTCATAGTATAACAAACTCTGGGACCCGGCTGAGAGTAAAAAGTATAAGGAAGAAGTTGTCAATGTCTTTATTTGTAAGGAAGCTTTATTTGTAAACAGAAGAGACTGATTGCTATGCTTAGGCTAAGGATCAGAACTTTACATTGTATTAAGAGACATGATAAAAGTGGTATTCAAGGAAACAATGTGCTGTGGGAAAAGGAAATAAAACAAAAAATAGTATTTTAAAAGTCACTGGGATAATAAATAGGAGAAAGCCTCCTCAGACTTGATTTTGGGGACAGAGTTCATAGAAATTTAGAATTGGTATGGAAAGTCTTTAGGGTAGCCAAGAAATGTGTGAGCTAGCAAGATGAGAACCGTGTACTGGCAAAATAGGACTGGGCTTCCATTGTACTTGGACAGCTCAAAATCTCTATGTACAGAAACCTAAGTATGAGCTACATTATTTTTTAAGAGATTTCAAAATGTGGCTTGTGAGTTACTGAATGTGACTCTATAGGCTAGACATTTGAATAAGGCACTGGCCTGGCAGATTTTACATTGAATGCTAGTCAGGTTTCTGTCACTATGACAAAATACCTGAGGAAATAAACTTAAAAGAAGGAGATTTTAGCTCACAGTTTCAAGGTTTCTGACCATGGTTGCTTAGCCACATGGATTTCACATCATGATGAGAGAGAAATTCATGGTGAGGAGCACATGGCTGAACAAATCTGCTCCTCTCATGGCAGCCAGGAAGCAGAGGAAAGTGCTAGGGTTCCCATGACACCCTCAAGGGTGCACTATCACAGACCTCATTGCCTTCCAGCAAGCAGGTCCTGCCTAAAGCTCCTATGTCTCTTAACATTCCCATCCACCAGGAACCAGGCTTTCAAGACTTTGGGAGATATTTCAGACCTATAATACATAGTATAACACATTTGTTAGTTTTACTTTTATTACTGCTCAGAGCCTCTTGGCTCCTTTTATTTTGTACATCTAAGTCATTCTCCTTGTTACTGCCTCTTAAATTTGTACTGATTATTAACAGAAATCTTATTCTTGTCAATGATCTAATCTAGATTTAGATCATATTTGCTACAGAAAGTCTAATCTCTTGGTATCTTGGGAAATTGATCTTAGGACTTCCACAGATACCAAAACCCAAAGATGCTTTGGTTCCTTATATAAAACAGTATTGTATTTACATATAACCTAAGTATATCCTCCCACATACCTTAAATTATCCCTAGATCACTTATCCCTAATACAATGCTCTGCAAATAGTCATTATACTATATTGCTTAGAGAATAATTACAGAAATAGCCTGCCTTTTGTTCTCATTTTATATGAATTTTTTCATATAAACTTATGGTTGCTTGAATCCATGGGTGGGATGGAGACCTCACAGAAAGAGAAGGCCTACTGTATTTCCTCTTTTTATTATTAATGTGTGGCAATCATTTTTGCATGAACAAAAAGTATCCCCCTCACCGTAAGATACTTTATCCTTGTGATATTTCTACTTCTTTGCGCTAAGCCATAATAATCTCTCATTTAAATTATTAAAATAGCCTCCTGACCATCTTCTTCTTATCTCCAAATAGAGACCACAGTTATTGCTAAAAACAAGAGCATTTCATATAGACCATTCAAAACCTTCAAGTAGTTTTGCACTCTAGTCAAAGAAAATCTAAATTCCGGGGCCAAGGAGATAGCTCAGTAGAATAAGTGCTTGCCTGGCAAGCACAAGGGCTTGAGTTCAATCCCTGGTTCTGCAAAAAAAGAAAAAAAGAAAATCTGAATTCCTTACCATGGTTTAAAGTTCTACATGACTTGATTCTTGTCTACCTGACAAAAATCGTTTCTACCCTTTCTTCCAGTGGTGACTATGCATCTTCCACACTGGTTCCTTCAGTTCCCTGAACCTACTAAGAACTCCTCTATCTTGCAGCCTTTGTATCAGTTCTACCTCTATGGAGACCCTGCCCTGAGATCTACTGATACTTCCATTCTCAGCCTTCAAGTTTCTTCTCAATGTCCCTTTCTCAAATGCTGCTTTGCTGGTCTCTCACTACACTCTCTGAAATAGCATTCCTGCCTCCTGCTCCATACCCTTACTTTGCTTTATTTCCTTCATGTTATTTATTATAATCTAAAATTACCATTCAACAACCCTATAACAGACCCTGTGGGTGGTTCTCTGGGATGCCTGGGACACTCATCTCTCCAGGCACTGAGGGCTTCCTACTGCTAGCATTTGTGGATTCCCCTGAAGGATTTCTGTGTGTCCAGCTAATGTGTGTGGCAGGCCTGAAGAACTGGCCATAAACACGTGTGCTAAATTAACATCTCTACCAATGACAAATGGCATTTGGTATATATCCCACCTACCTTACCACTTGTGTGGGACAACACTGAGACATATTCTAAACCATTTCCAAAAGATCACAGTGGGACTGAGTTACACTTGCCCACAATAGTTACCTGTTTTGTTTGTTTTTTTGCAGAACAAGGAATTGAACTTCAGGCCCTTGCACTTGCCAGGGAAGCACTTATTCCACTGAGAAATCTCCCCGGGCCCTACCTGCTTGTTATTATATCCTGATGGGATCTCTCCCTTTCCTGTCTCATTCATTTCTATGTTGGTGTTTCCTGGGATCACTTCTAAATGTATACTTGCACTCACTCATCTCAGGGTCTATTTGGGAGATAAGCCAATTTATCTTCTTTTTTTTCTTCTTCGTTTTTTTCCTCTTTTTGTTTTCCTCCCCCTCTCTCTTTTTCTACCTTTCCCCCCACATTTTAGTGTCTCTGAAATTACAGTCCTCTTTGTAGCACTTTGCTTGCTGTTACATAAAGTAAGTTACACATTGATTACATGTTAATTAGAATGCCAACAGGATATATGCTGCATGCAGAAGTTTGCCCATTTTGTCCTCATTTTCCAGATATTTCTGGAAAATAAGCACAGAGTTAATGCTTCACAGAAACATTTGATTATATGTCATGTTGAGGAGACAGTATCACCTCCCTTCAACAACCACAATTTATCCCTAGAGTCTGCCAGTCTGCTAAATTAATGAGAGCCATAATGTTTCCTTTTAGCAAAATAGGACATTGAGGTCACTTATAGAACAGAATAGTTTCATCACTGGACTGTGGAAGACCAAAAGGCAGCTGTCATGGACACCAGAACCAATAGCACTATAGGACTGGTTGGATCACAGTTTTCATCATTTGCATAGACTTTTTTTAACATAGACTTTTGGATCAAATTTGGGATCAGACTATGTAACACTTCACTGTTGTTTTACTTTTTTGTGGTCCTAGACAGAGCCCAGGGCTTTGCACATGTTAGGAAAATGCTCCACCAACGAAGGACACCCCCAGCCCCACATTATTTTTTGACAATTAAGCAGGAGGAATAACCTGTGGAGGGACATATGGACTTATTGCTAATATGATAGGCTTAAATAATTAACTAAAGATGTACTGAGATTAAAAATTATAATTCAAAACTGTAAGGCAGATCATAATGGTTGCTTTTTGTTTCCTTTTAATAAACTAGTGAAGAATATTTTTGAAACAAGATGAAATGCAAGTTAAAGAAAAGAAAATATTTGTCCTTTTCTATTTTCAGTGAAAACACTGCAGGGCAATTACGTGGACTGTGCTGATCTATTAGTGCTCTGTATGAGGCCACAGAAAGACACTCTCATGGGAAGCACAGACAGCTGTGCTCCCTCCCTGACAGTGCTGTAGGGTCTCGGGGATCCTACTCAAGCAGAGATTAAAAGGCCACTCATTCCCTGGCTGTAGAATCCTTCGTGCTTGAGTGTTATGAAAACAAAGTCATTATTATATGAATTATTATTATTGTTATTTGTCAGAATACTTTGTTCTCTAAGAATTGACCACGGACTATTTATTCCTGGGTCATAAATTTTTTTTCAGAAATTAAAAATTAATTAATTAAAATTTAAATTAAATATTTCAAAACAATATTCAAAAATTAAAATTAAATTATGAGCCAAACTAAGAGGCCAGAATGTACTGTATCATGTACAAATCTGTGATCAAGTTAGAGTACTCACACAGTATTTGAATAGGTTAATATACATAAAAATATCAACTAAGAAAAGGTTTTCATGATAGTAGAGAGTTACTAAGAATAAACCATAACAAAAATACTAGAATGACAAATACATGACCAGCACTTCTAACAGTTTGGGGATAGGCTATCGCACAAAGTTCTAGTACGTGATGGACGTGGCAGTGTCCATGGCACTTACTGGTGGCCAGGTGTCACTTGTGGGACTGAGCTACTGCTACTTCCTTGATATCCACCCTGTAGACCTGGACAGAATCAAGAGTCATAAAAATCTTAAAAGTTTAGGTTGCCAAAAAGTCCAAGTTGTGAAGTTTGCAAACTTGGAATAAAAAAATGTTGCATCATCCTATTATCAAATCCCTAGAGTCTTCCAGTCTGCTAAGCTGATGAGAGCCATAATGTTTCCCAGTAAAAATTAAGAGCATCTGAATTACTTAATCTTAGTGAATGGTTCATGTACGCATTTCAATGCTTAACACTATCAAAGAGCCACTGAACAGTGTTCTGTATAAAAGTCACAGAGAATTTATCTTCAGGAGTAACACTTGATTAGCTAACACTGTAAGAACAGAAAGTAAATATGGAGCATCAGGTTTGCCTGAATGTCAGAAAGGCCACTCTGCCTATGATACATCTTTGTGTACTTACAACGCTATCGGAGGAAACAGATTTTTCATATGACATTCTTAGGAGTTACTATAAAGAACATACATACAGAAATTCTTTTATATATAAAGGACAGTTTTGTTGTGAAAAAATACATATATATATACATGTGTATACATATATGTATATATATATGTATACATAAGAGAGTTAGGATATATATACAGCTACTTTCTCTTAGTTCACTGAGAATAAAAGCTTATACTAATAATATTTAGACAAGATATCATGTCTCCATCTTGTCCTCTGAATAACTACTATGAAGACAACAATATGCAATGTATTAATTATTGTAACCATCCTACTAAGCTGTTGTAAAATTGTTTCATTACTATATTGTATCTTTATTTCTCATTAAAATGAATTTAAAAAATTTTTAAAAGACATTCTTCTATATAGTTTGTGACATTTTACTTGTCATCCTTTACTTGGCAAGTAAGTACCAACAGAATACTATTTGTTAATTTTTTTTTCATCCAATAAGTCATAACTTTATTAGTGATAGAAACAGTACAAATTTCAAACCAAGCTGCAGTGACCTTTTTGAAACACCAGAAAAAGCCCTCCTTTCCAATGATTACATTGTTAGTTCCATAATAGCATTTACAATATCATTACTGTTGTTCTTCAGTGCTCAGACTGCCTTTGCCCTGACACATTTGCTTGTGACATAACCAACTCTATGTCCTTAACTTCCACACCTGTTTCATCAACCTTTCCTCTTCACTCTCCTCTTGTACAGTTGGAGTCTGTGTATTTTCTTGAATGTTTGAGACAGCTTCACCTTGAACTTTGAATTTCTCAGCAGCTGCTAACTGTGCTTGCTGAGATAAATCCTCAATCTTGGCTTCTCCAAAAACTATGTAGGTATCTGAAGCTGGGCTCTTATAGACGTCTGGTTTTGTAATGACAAAGAGGATATTCTTAGACTTCCGAATAGTGACTCTAGTAACTCCTGTAACCTGCCGAAGACCTAGTTTGGACATAGCCTTCCGGGCCTTCTTCTCACTCCGACTCTGTTTTGCTTTACTGACTGGTTCTTTATCAATTTCAGCTGCTGCTGCCAGCTGGGCTTGTTGTGTGGTTGCTTGTGTGGAATCTTGCTCTTCGAGCTCTGGTACTGATTCATCACTGTCAGATTCTGTTCCAGACCCTTTCTCAGCCTGGGGCTGTGGCAACTCCTGCTCTGTAGCAGGGACAGTTTCTGCGGCTTCACCGCATTTTGTGCGGAGAATGCCAATTTGTTAATTTTTAATGAAAGTTAATTTTTGCTCCTTGGGGGAGAATCATTTTTTCCATTAAATATTCTGATTTAGGATGGGCTGACTGTTCAGTCACAAAACTATGAGTTATTCTTTTTTCCAACATCTGATTTCTCTACAGCAATTGCCAGTATCTATACAGTGTAAAATTTTAAAAGCTCTACTATGTACCCATACATCAGCAACTTCCACTGACAATGCTTCCAAAGTAGATCTTCATCCTTCCATTTCTCTGAAGGCTGCTGTTGCAAGTCACCATGGCCTCTTGTGTTGGAGACTTTAACAATCTTCTAGCTCCCTCTATGGCTTTTCTTTTAGCTTCTGACAGTCTGTTCTATACATAGTGTCAGGTTGTGTCTTCAAAACGTAAAACCAGGTCATGCCACTGTCATTCTGAAAACCTGCCACTGGCATTCTATTTACTTCTACATGACCTATCTGTCCCTCACTAAGAGACTGTAAACTTGATGAAAACAAAGCCCTCTTCCATCTTATTTTCTGCTGTCTCTCTAGTTACTAGAGCACATGGCAGGTGTACAGCATTTATTCATTGAGAGAATGAATGAATGGATGAACAAGTGAGTTCTCCATGCCCGAGCCACTCTGCTTGCAATGCTGCTTTTCACCTTGAGCAACCAGAGGAGACAGAACTAGTGTTGGTATCTCCTGTGCCCTGATGAATGCCAGATCCATGCGCTGCAACTGGTATAACTATGAAAACCATCAAGTACCACCTCACCTAACTACATTTTTAATGTGTGATGTTGGATTGGCCATTCATTTTTAGGTTTCAGGTTCCTCTCCCAGGGCAAACATTTCAGGTACATGTCCCTACCAAAGCCTACTCTTCAAAATAAATCCGAGAATTATTGAGCCACAAGTTAGTAAAGACATTCTCCAAATTTAACTCCCAATTTCACTATGTATTGCTCAATTAAATATCCAACAATACATAAAAATGTATAAAATACAATCAAGCATCCAAGAAACATATATAAATAGCTCAACATTAGAAGATATATTAAAGCAATTCAAAACACCAAAAGATTAAAAGAAAACTATACACTCATCTTACTAAGTGCAGAAATGATTGAATAAAATTCTGTACTTATTCAAGACAAACATTTTAGAAACCTAGAAATAGAAAAAGAATTCTTTAACAGGAAAATGTATCAAATACTCAGAATAAATGTCACAATTTATAGTGACATGTTAGAAGTATCACCTATAAAATCAAGATTAGGAAAGAGGTCCCCCATTACCATTTCTATTCAACAGAATACTAGAAATCCTCATCAGAGAAGTCAGGTAACAAAAAAGAATTAAATGCAAAAATAATCAAATTAAAAGTCAATCCAAAATTTACAGCATTTACAATATGATTAGCTGCATAGAAAATGTAAAAAGACCCCTAGACATATTGACAGAATTTATACAGAGATTTCAGCAATTTTTCTGGATGTAAGAATCAAAAAAAAATTTATATCTGTACATCAATAATTCATTAATTTAAAATGTAACTTTAAATATCATAACACAATGGAAGAAGCATCATGAAAGATGGATATAACTTTTCTATACAGACAACTGTAAAATTTTATGAAAGGGCTTTTTTTCTTGGTTGTTTTGAGACAAGGTCTCATTGTGTAGTTCAGGCTGGCCTCAAACTCAGTGATCCTCCTGCCTCACCCTCCTAAGTGCTGGGATTACAGATGTGCACGACCGTGTCTGGCCTTTATGGCAGTGCTCAAGGCTCATTGATAGAAAGCTTCATTGTTACCGAGCTATTCCTTACCTCCAAGTTAATTTATAAATTCAGCACAATTCCAAACAAAATCAAATTAAACCAGACCTAAATATTCTGACCAGAACATTTTCCTGAGATTTTGAACAGAATATTCAAAACTCTCCCTGACTAGATTTTTTTTCCCTCTGCTAAGTGAACTGTTTGAGGAGGGAAAGGAGTTACAGGTCAGGCTAGCAGGCTCTCTTTGCCTCCTTGAAAAGTATGGGGGCAGGTGAACCCCATCCACCATCTATCTGGGGCTCCTCCTGCCAGACTGCAAAAGCTCAGAATCTTATGGGGAATATTTTAATATGTCAGTTCTGAAAAGCACAAATACCACCTTTCATAGTTTTTGGCCATACTTTTTTTTTTGGGGGGGGGCAAGTTTTCTGCCACTGTCCTACCACTCTTTTAAAAGGTTTTTTCTTAGGAAATAGGGAGGATCTTTTACAACAGGGAAGGTGAGCAAGTGATGGAGGAAGGAGGCAGGATGGCAAGGCTGTTGGGTGAAAAAGAATCAGAACTTAATATGTGCAGGTATCAACTCCCCTTGAGGAATGAAGGCATCATGCACTGCAAACATGTGCTAATGCAAGGTAAAAAAGATGTGGGTAGGGCAGGGCAAGTGGGGGAGATGCTGGTTTTGGTTTGGTAAGATTTACAGGAAAGCTCTGCGAGTGTCAGGCAGGGTCTAATTAGCCTCCCTAGCATCTCCAGGATGAACTGGGGCTCTTTTGAAGGCTCCTCTCTCACAGCTGAGCCTGACTTGCACGTTCATAGCTGCTTAACTGCCAGTTCTGGCCTTGCTTCAGCATCCGTGTATGCCCTGAACACTGGAAGTCATTCTCTCCTGTCAATGAGAGTTTGTTTACTCTATTAGCAAAACACTGCTGAGTGCTGCCTCTGGGCACATCAATGTGCCAGATGCCTTGCTTAGGAATCCTGCTGGAGGAGAGGTTGGAAAGCCTTGCCACAGGAGGACATCACAGACCTCCTAGCAGTGAAGGGCTATAATGAGAAAAATGACTTAAAAGGCTACACAGAACTGTTCAAAAATTATTCTAGGACCTGTCATGTTTTTCAAATTTGCATAGATATGTTTATAAGCTCAGGACTTGGCTGACAGCCAAGTCACACTCCACCATAGCTATACTCATTTGCTACATTTGGTTTAGTTCATTATACCTTTTATTCCAGCCTTATAAATAAACCGCAGAATATATTAGAGGATTTGAAAGATGCTGAGATGCTTTCCTCTCCAATATTTCCCACTCTCACATCACTGCCCAAGTTCATCCATCTAGCCACTCACTGACTTAAGAAATGCCTATCCAAGCTCTCTGGGTAGCAAAATAAAGCATACAATTCCCACCTTAAATGGAATTTAGGCTGAAGTGAGAATGTAATATCCACAAAACAGTGCATGGTATACAATAAAGATTTTTACAATACAACAATATTTGCAATTTCAGTAAAACCAGGGTTAAGTCAAAGTTATCATAAAACATACACAATCTTTCCAGGGCAGGTGTTTAGAAAGGGGAATGCCTCTGATGCAGAATTTGAAGAAAGATCATTCAGACAATAGAGAATGGAAATGGGACATCTCCAAATAAGGCAAAGTGACAGCAATGACAATTGTAAACACATGGAGCTGTCTGATAAAGAGGGAGGATTTCATTTGCTGGAACACAATGTGTGGAAGGGAAGCTTGGAAAGTATGTAGGTGTCAGATTTCCAAAGTCAATAAACAACAAGATAAGGAGTTTCAGCTATAAACAACAGCTAGCCACTGAATTTATGTATTTTTCACTTTACAAAATATTAAGGTATGATTCCACAGAAAGCAATGCACAGATCTTCAGTGTCCAATAAATTGTGAGAAATATCTGCCTATATAACTCCAATCAAGACAGAACATTTCAGCCACCCTATAAAAATTCTCTCTTGTCTTACTTAAATCTACTCTTCCATCCTCCAGTGGAAACCAATGTTCTGGATTTGACTCCCACTGATCAGTGTTTTGTTCTTAAACTTCAAAAAAATGTAATCATAGTGGCACATGCCTGTAATTCCAGTACTAAGAAGACTGAAGCAGGAGGATCACCATGAGTTTGAGGCCAGCCTGGGCTCTACAGGTGAATTCAAGGTCAGTCTATAGTACATAGTGAGACCCTGCCTCAAAAATAAATAAGTAAAATGTAATCATATAATATGTACTGTTTAGTGTTTGGCTACTTATATTCAATATGCTTTTGGGTTCATGTTCTCAAATTTTTTAAATAGGGAAATAATATCATGTTTGTACTTTGAATGATTAATCTGTCCCTAATGTGTGGAAGCTTCTGGAAATGTGGAAATAATTTCAATAACATATTCAGGGAATCAAGATTTGTAGAATGTACAAGGGAACTGGGTTCACTTGCTACTTGAGTGGGATTAGCAGCTAGTTGATTGGTTCTGAGAAAGACTTAGATAAGTACAAAGAATAGGGGCAGAAAAAATACAAATGGGCACTGCTTGGTGAGGTGGGCATAAGGAAGATTAAAAAAAAGATCTCAAAAAGAAAACTTTCTGAAGTTTAAAGTAGTTTCATGAAATGTAAAGGACTCAGAATAGCTGCCGAAAATCTTGAAACAACAGAATAAAACTGGAGATCTCATAATTCCTTAGTTGATAATTTACTATAAAGCTATAGTAATGAATACAGTGTGATACTGGTGTAAAGACACACACCTAGATCCATGAAACAAAATTAAGCGTCCAGATAACACCTTACATTTAGGGTCAGCTAGCTTTTCTTTTTCTTTCCTTTCCTTTCCCTTCCCTTCCTTTCCCTTCCTTTCTCTTTCCTCTTTTCCTTTCCTTTCCTTTCCTTCCTTTTTCTTTCTGTGCCAGAGACTGAGCTTGGGACCTTGTGCTTGCCAGGCACTCATTTATTCTACTGAACTGTATCTCTGGCCCTGGTTTTTAAGTAAGGGTGCCAGAACAACTCAAGAAGGAATGGAAAGTCTTCAAAGAATATTACTAAATGGTCATCTGCATTGGTAAGGAATGAAGTTGGACCCTTACCTCAAACCACATAAAAAATGAACAGCCAACATGCTATAGACCTCACTATAAAAGCTAAAGTCATAAAACTATTAGAAAAATACACATTTGCAATACTTTCTTAAATATATATTATGGTTTAGGTAAAAAATGGCCCCCACAGTCTCAGTGTTCAGAGATGAGGTTTTGGGAAGGTGACTAGATCATGGGGACATTCATAGCTCAATGTGCTGTCAGAAGGAGGGGCCTGGATAGAGGAGATGGGTAATGGGCTGTGACCCAGACAGGTACATTCTCCCCTGCCCCTTCCTCTCTCTCTGGCTTTCTCCTGCCCTCTGTGTCCTGGCTGCCATGGGTTAAGAAGTTGTTGCCTATCCCATCCTTCTACCGTGGTATCTCTGCTCTGGATTCCAGCTGACCCTGGACTGCAACTAGGAGCCAAGATAACGTTTTAAGTTATGTATGTCAGATATTTTGTCTGGGCTTCATCTAATAGAAAAACTTTGGTCCTCAAGGACTTTTTCTTTTTTATTTTTGCGGAACAAGGGATTGAACTCAGGCCCTTGTGCTGTGCCATCTCCCCGGCCCTCAAGGACACTTTCAAAGGACAACTGTTTTCTGTTGTTATAACTAAATATCAGCCTGGGTAATTTATAAAAATAGAGGTTTATTTAGCTCATGGTTCTAGAGGTTGAAAAGTTAAAGAGCACAGAGCTCACATCTGGTGATGTTTGTACAACTGACTTTTGTACTTTCAAAAGGTAAAATGTATTATACGTGAATTATATATCAATGTAACTGCCTTAAAAACAAAAATATATTGTCAAGGTCAACCAGTCCCTAGTTCACCCTACGTGGAAAGCAGTAATTATGTATCTGGACACTCACGGAGTTGAAGTATACTCTGTGAAGAAACTTACATGCACTGATCGGATAGGTATCCGTTAATTTAGCATTTAACATATATTATTTTATTTAATCCTTACACAAAAGCCAAGCTAAACCAAAAGGTAGGTGTTATTACCTGCATTTTAAAGACCAAGAAACTAAGAAAGCTGGATTTAAACCAAAGTTCTTCTAAAAATGGCTCTAGGGCTGGGGAGATAGCTCAGCAGCATGAGCGCCTACCTGGCAAGCACAAGGTCCCAAGATTGATCCCAATACCAAAGAAAGAAAGAAAGAAAGAAAGAAAGAAAGAAAGAAAGAAAGAAAGAAAGAAAGAAAGAAAGAAAGAAAGGAAGAAAGAAAAAAAAAAAGACGGCCCTAAATCATTACATTTCAATATATCTCAGTCTCAGGTCTTAGATTTCTTATCAAAGTGTCCCATTTGCTTTACAGAACTTTTTAATAATTTTTACAGTTTATTTTAGTTTAAATTCATAAATTTAAATTACAGAGTATAATGTGATATTCTGAAACATGTATACCAATGTGAAATGATCAAGCAGACTAATTAACATATCCATCAGTGCACATACTTATTTCTTTGTGGGAACACTGAAAATCCAAGATAATATAAAAATGTTTGTAGCACATGAATTATTAATTTATTCATCTTTGTATTCAGATACATTCAAGATGCAAAACATGAAGCTAAATCACACATCCCTTTCTTGATTAGAGATAGAAAATATTGTAACTGAATACTAAATACTAAGATTATGACTAAAAGGTTGGATACAAAATTTTTAATTGCTGAGATTTTAAGTAGTTTATTTTTTCCAGTTCAGAGATGTTGTAAGTTCCTTTTGTGAAAATATGTTTTTTTCAGCTATTTGTGGATTTTCTTTGCCAGAAATTATTTTAGGCACTTCTATGGTCTGAATGTAGTCTCCAAAATTCATGTTTTGAAGCGTAAGTGACAACAGAATTGTATTAAAGGTACAATCTTTTAGGGCTGGGGAGATAGCTCAGTAGAATGAATAAGCGCCTGCCCAGCAAGCCCAAGGTCCTGAGTTCAATCCCTGGTACTGGGGGGAGAGGTAAAATTTTAAAAACAATGATTAGACTATGAGTGTAGGACCTTAAGGGTCGGTATTGGGCCCCTTATTAAATGGTTTCAGTGGCTGGGTTCCTTGTCATCTGTCCTTTCTGCCATGTGATGATGCCATGTTTCCAGATATCATGGTCAAACTATAAAACAGCTCTCATCACACACTGACTGCCCATATTTTAACCTTGTATTTCCTAGCCCACAGAGCTATGAGAAACAAACTTCTATTCTTTATAAATTACCTACTCTCAGATATTTTATTACAGCAGCACAGACTAAGACAAACTTAATACATACCAGATACATGATTCTGTTTCATTCTCAAGTTATATGAATATAGGTAGAGCTATATTTAAAGGAAATTACAAATAAAATTTATAACCCTGTCATTGAAATTTTAATGTAAAAGCCTTGTGAAATTATACAGAGTATTTTTTAAGTGTGTGTGTGTGTCCATAGCCAGATAACCAAATTTAAATTTTTGCTCTGCCTCTCTGATCAAGTTACTTAACCTCTTCAAAGTTTTATTTCCTCATACATAAAATGGATATTATAACTTCTATCACACTAGGCTGCTATTGTGGATTAAAGAAAACATCATGATAAGGACTTAGCCCAAAGTTCCCTCAAAATTCAACCAAAAGAACACTGATCATGATGGCCAGTACTGGTGCAAATCCCTGACTGTGAAACACTGAGCACCGAATCTGTGCCTCTTTCCAACTATGTGAACTTACTGTTAGATTAATAACATTAACAGATATTCATCCTACAGAATTCTACAAACACATATAGAATAGAAAAAAATAAAGTAGGTCCTGAAAACGTTGCCAGTCCATAAGTTAAAAGGTCAAAAGGCTGAGGTGCTGCTAAGTGTGTGGTACAGAAGGAAGATTTACCCTAGATGAAAAAAGAACCAGAAAGAAGTAAAACACTAGATGAAACAAAGGTACGAAATGTAAAACTAAGTAAAAGATAGAAGAGAAAAACAATTCGCTTGGCTGCTACTAAATTAAAAAATGCATTAAAAAGGAGACAGACTTAATATTTTATGCAATGATGGCTGTATATTTTATTTTAAATATCATTTAATTGTGTTAGTATACAAGTAGAGACTACCATTTTAAAGATGAAAAAATTGAGGACATTGAATTCATTGGACTATTCCATACTATAAAGCATGATTCTTCATTGATTTAGGTAGAAGTCTGGGAGATCTTTATGTAATCCTGGAACAAAAAGATAAAGGTGCTGAATCGTGTATCAAAATACATTTCCCTCATGTATTTCTGTGCCACAGAGCAATTTTATCTGAAGATAAATGAGAGAAACTGTTGATTTTAAAAGACATATCAGATATCTAATCCTAAATATTAAAGTAATATTTGCTTGACATCTGCCAGTCAGCTATGTTGATTACAATGGGAAATGGAAAGGGAAAATGGCTTTCTGATCTGATCATGGACACAGAAGTCACAGACTATAAGAGTTGGGACATCCATCAATTAATGTCACTGCTTGATTGTGATCAAATACGCTGAGCACTACATCCAAAAAAAATCACCTTGAAATGCTATCTACTAAAACTCTAGGTTCACATTCACATTTTTAACATGTAAAAGTGAACAATCATACTAGACATGTAATATATATGGTAATATATATATATATATGGTATTTTCACATTGAACTTTTAAAAATCTTATTTATTTATTTATTTATTTATTTATTTATTTATTTGATACAGGGTCTCACTACACAGCTTGAATTCGTAGTGATCCTCCTGTCTTAGCCTCTCCAGTGCTGGGATTACAGGTGTGAGCCACCACAACCAGTTTCAGTATTTAGACTTTGAATATCTGTGTATGTGATCAGCCCTGGAACACTGAACTTGATTTATTACATGGCATAAGAAATCTAAGTTTGAAAGGCTGATTAGTTCTAAAATTAATAACTGAAGTTCTATCTATAGGTCGTATAAAACAACCACTAATTTTTTAAGTGAATTCATTGTTCTGTTAGTAATAAAATTATTCTGCTGTAAAACCCACTAGAACTCTATAGAAATTTTGGGCAGATATTTCATAAGCAGAGTTAAACTAGGTAATGGATATTTGCTGGAATTTTTAATATTTAACATTTTTGTAAACTTGTCTTTAAATTCAATTTCTTTTCTGTGTAATTAAGGAAATTCTGTTTTGTTTTGTTTGGAGTTTTGGAGACCAGATCTTGTTATACAGTTCACTACATGGTCAGGCTGGCCTTCCCCTAACAGAAGATTGTATGAAAGATCATTTGTGGCAAGTGAAGAATTTTTTTTAAAATTCTTGTACAAATGTAAGATATCACATACTCACTAATGCAAAGTGGCTGGAAAAAAGAGAAACCCAGTTAAAAAAAATACTTGTATTGCTAGAGGTTATCACAAAAACCCTATATTTGTTATCTATTAATGTCAAACAATTATATATCAAAGATCTGAGCACTAATATACTGTTAGTTTTAATACTTACACCCTAAGGGAAGTGTAGTTCTGGGTTTTTAATCTCATGCTTCAATGTCGTTATTACTTATTTTAACCATTAAAATTCGGATACAGGCCCATTATCCAAAATGCCTGGGACCAAAAGTATTTCAAGTTTCAGACTTTTTTTGAACATTACATATACATGAGTTATTCTAGAGATGGATTCCAATTCTGAAACCAAATTCTTTTGTTTTATATACAGCTTATACATATACAAAGGGTAATTTTATACAATATTTTGAATGATTTTGTGAACAAAAGTTTTATGGTGAGGAATTTTCCTCTTGTAATACCATGCTTGTCAATGCTCAAAGAGTGCAGGATTTCAGATTTCAGAGTTTTGGATTAGAGAGGCTCAATTTGTATATAATTTGACAAAAACAAACTCATTCTTGAGTTCTTCCAGAGAAAGTGGGCTGCCAGAAGTGTTATTTTTATCTCCATCCTCAGCAAGGTTTTGATGTTCTGCCTAGATCCTACTGAGGTATATTTAGCACCAGCGCTTCCGCACAGCCCAGACCACGTGGAAGCACGCAGTCAGCCTCTACCCCCGCTACCGCTGAATAGAGTTTAAACCCTGAAATGCAGTTTATGAAAAGATTAATTTCTACTCCAACAGATATGGAAAAAACATTTTTAAATGTGATTTGACTTACCAAAAGAAGTTCATTAAACTTCGTCAAAAATCATCTGACTTGATAAGTACGCACACACACACACACACACACACATTCTGAGGTAAAAGAAACATGTTTTCCATTAAAAAAAACAGAAATGGTTCTAAAGGAATAGATGAGCAGCATATATTCAAACATCCCTCTACAGATCACACTCATATGTGTGTTTGGTTTGTAACAACAGCAGTCAATGAATGTGACCAGACATATATTTCACTCAAATGTTGCTATGGAATCCTTTCCACACTGAAAATTAAGGTTCTCCATCTGTTTGCATGACTTTGTGTTCATTGTGGTGCCAAAGGCCAGCTGATCTAACAAACATGCCAAAGAAGAGATTCCTCAAGCCAGGAAAAAAAGATGTGTGAAGTAGAACAAATAACATGAGAAGCTATATAGTCCTGAAGGATTTATTCTCCAAAGGCCACACGAATGTTGATAAAACTAGGGGCTCTTTATTCAAAAGTACAGTCTCAGATCAGCAACTTACTTGAACTGCTTAAGAAATGCTGTAAATCCAAATACAGAACTGTATTGTAAACTAAAAAGTAAAGAATTAGCAGACAGAAAAAAAGAAAAAGAATTAGAAGAAAAAGAACTTTCTGAAATAGCTCATTTAGGCTATTACATTTATTTTTTTTTTTTTTGGCGGAAACAGGGATTGAACTCAATTCCTTACGCTTGCCAGGGAAGTGCTTATTGTACTGAGCCATCTCCCCGGCCCCTAGGCTATTACTTTTTTTTTTTTTATTTTACATTTATTTATTGTATGTGTGGCCAGCTCAGCCCACCAGGGGGCGAGGCTGGCTGGCATGTGGTGCTGGGGGATCAAACCGCAGTCCATGTGCTTTGCTAAGCTTGTTGTAAGTAGGTGCTTTAGACCACTGAGCCATCTCGCCAGCCCGCTATTACTTTTAAAGAAAGAAAAAGTTAATAAATTGTATTAAAAGAGAAAGCAGCAGATGCTTTCAACTTATTACATTTTTTCCTTTTCAAATATTTTTAGTTCCTATATAGTTAGTTTATTGTTATTTGTTTATCCCATACTTGTAGTGTTTGTTTTATTCCCTGGATTGCATGTAAGTTGTTTTGTTTTTTTTTTTTTTTATGTGTTTGGTACAAGGTCTCACTACACAGCTCGGACTCTTAGTGCACCTCCTGTTTTCAGCCTCTCCAGTGCTGGGACTACAGGCTTGTGCCACCACGCTGGCACTGTGGCTCAGTGTGCCTGGGGGTGGGGGTGGGACAAGCACAAATTGTGGTGCCAGGGATTGAACCCCAGTCCCTATGCTTGACTAGGCAGGCACTTAGTGTGCTGAGCTATCCTGCCGACCCTACATATAAATTTTTTCTTTCCTTTAATTGGCAAAGAAGTTCCATGGTTAAGAACATTACTGTGCCTTACTATAAATGTTAGTTAAAATAGGCTACCTCTCTTTAAATTCTTTCAAATTAATTAACTTTTTCTCTTATCTCCAATATCTATTTGCTAACTAACAGACCAAATTTTTCACTTTGAAGTTACTGATTTACTCATTCAGGGAGCAGAAATTTTAACAGTATAAATTTGACTACTACCATCATTTGAGGAAAATGCTATCTGATTAAAAAAAAAAAAAATCAGTCTTGGGAGTCAGCGAAATAGCTCAGTGGATTAAAGCACCAGAAAGTGGGTACAGGGGCTGCGAGTTTGATCCCAGGCCTGCTGTGCCAGCCCCGCCCTCAGGGCATGCTGAGACAGCCATTGAGACTGGGCGTGCTGGCACCCACCTGTAATCCCAGCACTTGGGAGGCTGTAAACAGGAGAATCACTATGAGTCCGATCTAGTAGTGAGACCCTGAACACCCTGTAGACCTTTCCCTAAAACATAGAAAAAAAAAATCAGTCTTATTTGATAATTTTATATTAGTGAAAACAAGTAGTTTTTAAAAATGTTTGTTAGGGCCGGGGAGATGGCTCAGTGGAATAAGCGCTTCCCTGGCAAGCACAAGGGCCTGAGTTCAATCCCCAGTTCCGCAAAAAAAAAAAAAAAAAAAAAAAAAGTTTGTTAAACTATTAATTCAGCAGTCTGAAAATATTTATAAATAGAATCTTCCATTGTGTTGAGACTGCAAATCTATGTCTGGTGAGGAATTTAAACCCATTTTTTTCATATCTCACTATTATTTTTTTAAATAGAAAATATCTCCAAGTGCCCTACCTGATGCAAATTCAATATTGTTTTATAATCTTAGGATCGAGCTAAGCTCTTATTTTCTGTGTGAAATCTTCATGTGTCAAGACTTAGACCTCTCAAAAATAACTTAGAGTCAACAGAGATTAAATCTAGCACTAAGCTACATCCCCAGCATGTTTTGTTTTGTTCTGTTTTGTTTTGTTTTGTTTTGTTTTGTTTTTTCATTTTTAAGACAAGAGCTGGATGGGTTGCTAAATTGTCCAGGCAAACTCTAAAGATCCTCAGCCTCCCAGAGTGGTGAGCTTAGAGGTGTGAGCCACCATGTCCAGCTAAGAATGTTTTCATGTACATCATCAGGATTCCCACTGTATTCTGATCTCATAATAAAAGTGTCATTTCCTAGGACTAAAGGTGTGGCTCAGCGACACAAGGATATGCCTGGCAAGTACAAGATCTTCAGTTCGTTTCCTGGTACCCACCCCCCCAAAAAAAAATCTAAAGAAAAGTGTCATTTCCAAAACATAAGTATGCATTGCAAAGATAAGTCATTTGGATGTGTAATTAAATGTTAGGAAAACATTATCAAAACTTTTAGCATTTACCAAGCTATTTTTATACATATTAATGAAATCAAAACATTTTCCCAGTAGCCAAAATCTAATTCATTAGGCCCTATTACCTTGGTATTATAATTAATAAACATTTTTATGTGCTTCAAAGTAGCAGCAAAAGCAGAATGGGTAAAATTCCAACATTTGCTGTCTCTATGTCTATACATCTCCCACATTAAATGTAAAAGCTACAGCTTCAAGACTGTAGTTAATTTTAAGCCTAGCCAAGATGGTATCACACCCACGTTCCCAGGCTTAAAATATCATGTCTTTCATAACTACTTTGCACCTTTCAGAATTCATATATACTTACCACTATATTAATGATATTTCTCTAACCAGATTCTGCATGCACCTGTGGCAAAGATTTGCTTGTTTTTAATGCAGGGATGTTATGCATCCATCCATCCAGACCTGGATTTCCTTCTTAAGGAATCTGTCATTGCTGATAGACTTGAAGGAGACAGAATAAGAAAAATGATTTGCTATTTTCTATAAAGAATAAATTTGGGGCCAGCCAAATAGCTCAGTGGATGAAAGCACCTGCTTAGGCAAACTCAGGGGCTAGGATTCAATGCACCAGCGTGCTGTGCTGGTCCTGCCCCGGGGGTGTGCTGAGATAGTGACTGAGACTGGATGTGGGGGCGCCAGCACTTGGGAGGCTGTGAAAAGGAGGATCACTGTGAGTCTGATCTATGCAGTGAGACCCTGTAGGCCCTGTACACCCTGTCCTAAATACAAAAAAAAAAAAAAGATAAAATTTGTTATTTTAGATTAAAAACAAATTAAAACCAAGGGTAATTCAGCCCTCTTTTTACAGAGACTGAGACTGTAAGCAATATAAATTATAATATGAGAGCTAATTTTACGTAGCAGATGTTAGAGGCTAAGGCTATTAGTCATAAAAATACTGTAGTGTAACAGTAAGAAGTCAATAAAGTAAAAATAATACTAAAATCTTACTTCCTTGGATGTTTCTTGGAGAAACATTGACTTTGTGGATTGAGTTCTTGGTTAGCAACCTGCACACTCCCTCATTCCACTAAGCCATCTACTAAAGGGAGAGGAGGGGAAAGGATGAAAAGGTCTTTGACTATCTTGTGACTTCTATGCAAGAGGTGGGAATATTAGTTTAAACAGTTAATATTTCAGAATATTAATGGAACCATGTTTCCTTGTGTTATGGCTTGGATCTAAAATGTCCCCTGAAGGGCTGGCCAAATAGCTCAGAGGATTAAAGCACCTGCAAGCAGACGCAGGGGCTGGGGGTTCAACCTCCAGGCCTGCCATGCCAGCCCCTCCCCCAGGATGTGCTGAGACAGCAGTTGAGACTGGACATGTTGGCACACACCTGTAATCCCAGCACTTGGGAGGCTGTAAACAGGAGAATCACTATGAGTCCGATCTAGTAGTGAGACCCTGAACACCCTGTAGACCCTTCCCTAAGATAAAGAAAAATAAATAAATAAATAAAACTAAAAAGGAACTGGTTAAAAAAATAAAAATAAAATGTCCCCTGAGGGCCTCATGTGTTCAGAGATAGGGCTTCTGTAGGCGACCGCATCGCGGGGGTACTGTCACTATCAGTGGATTAATCCACTGATGAGTTCATAGCTGAATGCACTGTTAGGAGGTAGGGCTTCATCAGAAAAAGTGGGTCCCTGGGGGTATGATCTGGAAAGGTACATTCTTATCCTTGTTCCTCCCTCTTCCTCCTGCTTCAAGCTGCCTCACTTTGAGCAGCTTTTCTCTGCCATGCCATTTCTGACGTGGATCCAACCAACTATTCATGGGCTGTATCTTCTGAAACTATGAGCCAAAAGAAACCTCTGATCTTTTACATTGCAGGTAGCTATTACACATCTTGTCCTAGTAACTGGAAAGGGACCACATACTGGTAAATGAAATGATTAAAGTCTAAAAATATTAAGAATATGGGTCATCCTCTCTTCTCCTCTTCTCCCCTCTTCCTCTGACGCTTTATTTTTTTTCCTAACCCTCTAATGCATGAGGCAGAAGGAGCAAACTAAGCCAGAAATTGGGCCCCTTGTCTTGTGTTTTACTTTACACAACCTGTATGAGTAAAAACCTTAGGACTTTCTACGGATAAAATTTGAAAGAAGAAACCCCTATAGCTACTGCTGTAACCCTACTTCTATATTAGTTCCAACCACAGTGTTTCTGCTCATTGTGCTGAGACAGCCCTAAAGAATCTCACAGTTTGTTACTGCTTTCCAAAGAAATCCACAGATTCAATTCAACCCTAATTAAAATCTCAATGGCATTTTTACAGATAGGGAAAAATCCTACAATTCACATGGAATCACAAAGAACCATAAACAGACAGATCAACCTTGAGTAAGAGAAAGTTTCATACTTTGTTTGCAAAATTTATTACAAAGCTACAGAAATCAAAGCAGTATTGTATTGGCAAAAAAAAAAACCAAAACCAGACATATAGATCAACTGAAGAGAACAGAAGACCCAGAAGCAAACACATTTATATCTGGTTAACGTATCTTCAGCAAGAGTGCAAAGAACACAGAACAGATCAAGACCATCTTTTCAACAAACAGTACTGGGAAATGTGGCTATTTCTATGCCAAGAGTGAAAGTGGGTCTTTAGCACATTCCAGACACAAAAATCAATTCAAAATGAGCCAAAAACTTAAAAGTAAAATCTAAAACTGTAAAACTCCTACAACAACTCAAAGGAAGAAATATGAACTGGTGTCCAGTCCTACAATGATTCATGAGTAGATATGCCCCAGGCTGTCCTGATGATGAGAGATGTGCACCAAAAGCACAGGCAACAAAAACAAAAATAACAAGTAGGACTACATCCAACTAAAATCTCCTTCACAGCAAAGGAAACCATGAACAGAGTAAAAAATAACCTATAGTATATAAGAAAATATTTATAAACCACAAATCTGACAAGGAGTCAAAAATATGAAAGGATCTCCTACACCTGACAGCATAATAAAGCCTAATTATTTTATTTTAAAATAGGTTAAGAACTTGAACAGACATTTTGGAAAAAAAAGAATGTGAAAAACGTTCAACATTGCTATAAAAACCATAATGCAAATAAAAACCATAATGAGGTATCACAAGCTACTACAAACATCAACATCACTAATAAAAATAGAATGCTAGCAAGTAGCTGTGGAGAAAGTTGAGCTGCTGAACACTGTTGCCGGGAATACAAAATGCTATAGCCAGTCATTATAGAAAACAGCATGGAGGTTTCTCAAAAACTTAGAGATAAAATTACCACATAATCCAACAATCTCACTTCTGGATATTTATCCAAGACTAAAATCAGGATCTTAAAGTAATGTTAACCATCCTATGTTAGGTGCAGCACTATCTACAATAGCTAAGATATAAAAAGAACCTAAATGTCCACTGACTGATGAACAGATAAAGAAAATATAACACAGATTTGGTAACCCTCATCTAAAATGTTGGGACCACAAGTGTTCTAGATTTTAGGTATTTTTCAGATTTTAAGATATTTTCATATACATAACGAGACATCTTGCAGATATGACCCAAGATATACTGGGGATGTGACCCATGTCTAATTTATGTTCATGTACACCTATGCACACAGTCGGAAAGTGTTTGTATACAGTAGCTATAGTGTGTCTCTGTTTTTACTTAGACCTGTCAGAAGAGGTCAGTGGCACAATTTCAAAACTCAAAAAGTTGGAAGCATTTTGGATTTTCAGATTAGGAATGAATATATATATATAATATTCATATATATATCATAATATATATATGAATATTATTCAGTCTTTAAAAAGGCAATTCTGCTCTACTCAACTACATGGATGAACTACAGGATATTAAGCTAATTGAAGTAAACCAGTCATATAAACACAAATACTACCTGATTCTAAAAAAGCAAAGCATGGAATGGTGATTGTCAAGGAATGAGATGGAGAGAAATGGGGAGTAAATCAATGGGAATTAAGTTTTAGATAGGCAAGATAATAAGTTTTAGAGATCTGCTGTATGGAACTGTCCTTATAATCAACAAGGACAGTTGGTTCTACACTTAAAACTGAAACACTGAAGAAATGCATCAACAGGGTAGATCTCTTACAAATGAAACAGGCTAATGCTAAAGCATGGGGCCAGTACAGTAGAAAATCACAAATAAAAGTTGTTATGGCTTGTGTCCAGATGCCCTCCTCACAGCCTCATGCAGTCATATGTCGGGATTTTTCAGAGATAGCTGTTTCCAAAGGGTATAATTAATTCATGGTGCAATGCTAGGAGTAAGGATGGGTACTAAATCAGTCCAATGATTGGTCTGTCACTGCCCTAATCCTGGTAATCTGAATACAACATAAGGGACAGAAAGAGGTTTGCCTGTCCCTTACTTCTTTTGCTACCTTCTGTCCACCATGAACTGTTTCCCCTCTGCAATGCCTGCCTGCCAAGCCACTTTGCCTTGGAGCCAGCCAAGTGTTAATGGAAACCTCTACAAACGGAGCAAAATGAAGGTTTCCTCCTTTAACTTTGGATGCTGGGGTATTTTGTCTCAGCAATGAGAAAAATAACTATGACAGTTATAGTTGCCAGGATTCCAGTGTTATACTCCCAAACCCTGTATTAGGTGGACAAAGTAGCTGCTGAGTGTACAACTTCCTCACCCTTAGGCATTGCACACTGTCCCAGATAACAAGCAAGGAATTTGAACTATATAGCTAATAGTTATTTCATGATGTAAATTGGTGGGCTATGTGACTCTGGACTGGAAGTGATAGACAATTTTCCAAGTTACTATAAAATGTGGTGGGATTTTTAATGATGTTTACATGGAAGTACCATGGCAGCCATATATATTCTAAATAGGGCATTTATGTTAGTTCAGATTTTAAGATAAAAATGTAAATTTTTTTGCCAAACATATTTTACAATGTTCTTCCCATCAATACTATGCAGAAGGACAATAACGCCAGTAGAAACAAACAAAAAAAAAAACCCTAAAAACAAAACAAAACAAAAAAATTAAGGGAAACAGCCTGGCATGGTGGCACATACCTGTAATTCCAGAACATCTGATGCTGGTGTACGAGTATTGCCACAAATTCGAGGGTAGCCTCAGCAACAATAAGCTCAAGACCAGCCTGAACTACACAGCAAGACCCTGTTTAAAAAAATAAAGCTCTCTCTTAATGAATAGAATGATTTTTTCTAATGGTGTTTGTAAGTAGGATCACAAGTCTGCATCTTGTACAGCAATTAACCACTAAGAAGAATATATGC
>NW_004524644.1:147891-152603 GCF_000260255.1 Octodon degus | reverse complement strand
ATGCAGTGTATTATTTGTTGAAACTGTACTTTTGATTTGATTTGAAACTGTCTCATTGCTATATGTTTATCAATAAAACTTTGAAAAGAAAAAAAAATAAAGCTCATAAGAGACCTTTTTCTGTGATGTCTTGTAACTAACTGGTGTCCCAAATTTTCTGATCAAGGAGATTATGGGGCCACAGAGGAAAGTGATCAATGATATATAATGTGCCAAAGGAGAGTCACCTAGAGAGAAAAAATTCTCTCAGGCTTTCACAGAAAGCACATTGGTCAAGCAATGGCCATGACTCATCCACATGGCTGACACTGACAAAAGATCCACAAAAAGGTGCTGTACATGGTTCCAGAGTAAATCTTGAAAGGATTTGACTGCCCTTGTCAGATAGCAAAAGTTACATTTTTAGTTACATAGGACTTGCTTTAATTTGGTCTTAATCATCCAGCAGAAAAGTGTAACCATGAAGTATAAAAAGTAATACTAAAGTTATATTACTATGCTGAGTTGTAAAGGGCTCAAGTCAACAACTTCCGACAATTGCCAGTTATGCTGATAACTCACTACTATTATGGACTGTTGGACTATATTGGGTTATTTTGCTGAATCCAAGTACCTACAATCTTTGGTCTGGCATTAAGTATGAAAAAGTCCTTTAAAGACTTCTCCAAATACAACTTCTCTAACTGCAATGGAACACCCATCTCTGACAAAACAAAACAAAAAAGGGGGATATAAATAAAGGATCATTTTGTTGTGAAAAAATATATGTATATACAGGATAGGATAGATATACAGCTACTTTCTCTTAGTTCATCGAGAAAAAAGGTTTGTACAAATATTGTTTAGACAAGATATCATGTCTGCATCGTGTCCTCTGAATAACTAATACAAAAACAATATGCCATATTTTAATTACTGTAACTCTCCTACTAACCTGTTTTGAAACTGTTTCATTGCTATTTCTTTTTCTCATTAAAATGAACTAAATAAATATATACAGCCAAAAAGAAAAAGACACAGAGAAAACGTCTTCATATAACCATTTCCAAATAAAGCACAGAGTCAATACAGCCAGTATAGTACTTACAAATCAGAAAAAAAGAATATCTTTTATAATCCAACACATAGTACTTAACAGCTATTCTTGAAGAATGCACAGGTTAAGAGTACAAAAACTTCAGTGATTAATGACTAGGGCTCTGAAGCTAAAAGAAAGCATCGCAATGGAACAAGCCCAAGATGAATTGTAGACCTTTCTCTAAAGAAGGCATGGAAATGGTGAACAAGTCTAAAGGGGAAAAATAGCTCAGTGTCACTCCTTTCCTCAGATAATTTAGTCTGAATGAAACTTTAGTCACATTCACTAAGAGTTATACCAGGTTGTTGCAAGGAACAACTGATAGCTGATCAAAATCCAGCACATATGCTCCAGGTTTTGCAAAATGAGTATCACTCCAATGACCAAATTACTATCTTATGTGATCACATAGAAAGTAACCCAGTCTTTAATGTTGTGGTATCTGCCACAAGAAGAAGACACCACCATATTATTGGAATCAGTCTTCCATTTTCAGAGAGAACAAATCATCTAAATCTATTAGAAAGTGTCTTATTCTCTTAATGAAGTTTCTCAGTTTGTTCAAATTGAGAGGAGATATGAAACATATGTACAAAGAAAATGAACCCAAACTATCAAGTGAATGTTCTGAGATCAGCTGTTGCTATAGTACTCAGGCTGGCCTCAAACTGCTGGGCTCAAATGATCCTCCTATTTTAGCCTCCCAAGTAGGTGGGACTATAAGCATATACCACTGCACAGAGTCAAGTCACATTTTTTTTTTATTTGTGTGTGGGGGGCAGCTCAGCCCACCAGGGGGCGGGGCTGGCTGGCATGTGGTGCTGGGGGATTGAACCGCAGTCCCTGTGCTTTGCTAAGCTTGTTCTAAGTAGGTGCTTTAGACCACTGAGCCATCTCACCAGCCCCTCAAGTCACATTTAAAATCAACATTTATTGAATAGTGTAGGGCAACTCACTAAACACTGGGTTCATAAAAATGAAACAAGTCCCTTGGCCTCAACATAAAGGAGGCTCATAGGCAAAGAGATGCCATAGGGTGAAATAGGTGTCCTAGTAGTAGAAATCAGAGCACAGAGTGGATATGGATAAGGTCATGATCAACAATTTTTAGAGAGTTCAAAGAGGTGTCTGTGAGCTCCAAAAAGAGCATGAAAAGTGAGTCTCCTGTTCAGCAGTACTCTTAGGCAGGAGACAGATTCTTGTTTGCCTTTACTGATTACCAAGAATGAAAATCCTGCAGCTTTAGATATAGAATACTTATTGAAAGGTTGGCCAAGGAGAGGCATAAAGGCCAAGAATTGAATATATTATCTATAACACAAAATATCAGAAGGGCTTGCAAGACAGCTCAGGGGACTAAAGCACCTACTTAGGCAGAGTACAGTGGCCAGGGTTTGATCCCTGGCATGCCTGCCCCCGGGGTGTGCCAAGAGGGCCATGGAGACTGGGCATGGTGGCATGCACCTGTAATTCCAGCATGTGGGAGGCTGAAAGCAGGAGAATCACTACAAGTCCAAGCTGTGTAGTGAGACCCTACAGACCCTGTACTAAATACAAACAAATAAAATGAAATGAAATAAATAATAAATAAAATGAAATAAAAATCAGAAATCTAGAAGGCAAGAAGCCTGGCCACTCAAGCTGACAGGTCCTCTGATTTTGACCTAGGATCCATGAGCTAGACAGACATGCAACTGTGTATGTGCTGCTTCCTGGTCGACCATCAGCTTCTTGGAGGCAGTGTTTACACTGTCTCACACGGTGGACAACAATAGGAGTTTAGTATCTGAGTGCTGAATGAATCAGTGAATTAATGAATAACTCTGTACCTAAACCACCAATTTATTCTCCCCCAAAATAATTTATGTCCAATTCTTAACACATTTCAAGGGAGGATTTGTCACACTTCATAGAAGGATCAAGGCATTCTATATGATAACTCCAGTGAAAAGTTTACTTCTAACATTAGCAAATTTTCTCATCATATGACCTCCGTGGGTTTAAACTACTTAAAATAATGCTGGATTAAAGGATCTTAGTTTTAAGATGCTCATTAAGTCACTGCTTTTCTCTATTGTAATGCAAGCTCTTCCTACAGGAAAAAAGGCACAAGAGATAAATAATGGAACAGCTGAAAAAGTGCTCTCTAGAGACATTTCAAGCTTTCAATCAAATCACAGCCTTCTTGAATCTTATGCTGATCTGATATATAGTTAAAGCAAGAATATCAAATATAGTTAACTCCATAAAAACATTACATTTACATTTCCTAAAACACTCTAATACTAAAGAACTATGCTTTGCTTCTAAGCACCCCCCACGATTTTTGGGGGGGAATTATTTTAACATTGCCTATAATTTGAAAAGGCTCTGAACCTAATTCTCTGATCTTTTGCATCCAAGGAGAAGCAAGGTGACTCCAGCTTGATCAAACAAATAGCTGACTGAGATTCAAATCTTGAGCAAAATCCTTAAGACACAGAAAGGCTGACATTTCATCCACTGTTACCCTGGCAAGACTGTAAATTCTGCATTATACCAATTGCTCTTGGTTCCTGCACATATTCAATTTAGTCCCACAACCATCCCAGAACTTTTGTACTATCTGTGTCCAATAAACTGCCTTTCCTGTAGGTTATCCAAGGCTGGTTGTTTTTTTTTTTTTTTTTTTTATGTTCAAGATGAATATGAATTGGTATCTCAGAAGACTGAATGTAACAAGCTGTACCTGAAGAGGTCAGATACATTTTCTACTGTTACTTAAAAACCTCTGGCAGCTCAGTATACCAGGGCCTATGTAAAAAATGTCTGCCTTATTCTCCTCTTCTATGTCTCTCCTGGTTAAGGCCCAGTTGAAGATAAATTCATTAGGAAAGTTCAGTTTAGGGAAGCTGGTGAGACCATCGCAATTTCCCTCTGAATTTTGTTGAAAACCATAGCAAAAGCCATGGTTAGAGCCAAATAGCTATATAAAAGCTATTTTTGAGGAACTCTTTCCAAAATAACATGGCTAGAGCATCTTATGAGTGAAAGTTTATGGATTTTTCTCCTGAACAGTCAGTGGCATTAATAACAGAGAGTGAATACAATTTTTTTAAATGTATTTAGTAAAGAGTCTTACAGGGTCTCATTACACAGATCAGGCTTGTACTGATCCTCCTGTTTTCAGCCTCCCCAGTGCTAGGATTACAGGTGTGCACCACCATACCCAGTCTCAGTGCGCCCCAGGGGTAGGGCCAGCATAGCACGCTGGGGATTGAACCTGGTCCTTGTGCCTGTCTAAGCAAGCTCTTTAGTCCACTGATCTATCTGGCCGACCCACAAAATTTTGATAGACAATAAAACCAAAGGAATGAAACATATCTGCACAGTATATTAGAAAAATAAAAATTTGAGCATTAGCATATTCATGGGGGTGAAGGAGAAAAGAAAAAAATGCGTAGCAAACTGAACAAATTGCAGATAACTACAGAGCTTACACACTTGGGAACCTGGTTTAGAGTCTCATGAATAGAAAGACATATGAAAAAAATAATTAATTCTGGATGGGTAACAACCTAAGTTTGCAGACCAAAATTAGAGAAAAAGGAGGGCTACAAGGAAAGCCAACATTTTGGCCCTAGCCTTCTAAGGT
>NW_004524644.1:145247-147136 GCF_000260255.1 Octodon degus | reverse complement strand
AAACTTTGAAAAAAATAAAAATAAAATAAAATAAAATAAGGGGAAAAATAATTAAATGATGTAAAAGATAAGTGTTGGTGAACTTTGCTACAAATATTCTCAATGAAAACTCAATGAATTTCCTTTGGGAAATTATTAAATTGAGAATGGATAATGGCAGTGAATACAGGGAAAGACCAAATTGAGAAAGTAGAGACATTTTGCAAAGTCAAGCATTCCCATGAGTCTCACAATATTATTATGGTCTTAGCCCTCTTCATAGAGATTCAATAAATGTAAAAAGTCCCCAGATTGAGCCAGATAGAGTAGTGCACACCTGTAATCCCAGCCCCTGGGAGGCTGAAGCAGGAGAATCACTGCAAGTTCAAGGTCAGCCTGTGCTGTGTGTGAGTTTAAGACCAGCCTGAACTACCAATGAGATCCTGTTTCAAAGAAAAGATACAGAAGGATGGAGCAGGAGCAAGAGCAAGAACAAGAGCGTCTGCCCTTGTGTGGATGAGACTGCTAATGCTGTTCAGTCTACCCAGGACAGGCTCTCCCCTCTCATTATTTACAAACACCACAGCAATTCTGTTGCCAATATTGTTGAGAACTGGCAGCATTTCAAGTGCTCAGCATTTCCCTTCCCATCCATATAAACAGACAACACATCCTGAACTCCAACACCTAGAGATTCTAGACAATATATGAAAGACATGCTTATAAAAACCAACTGATTGCTATAAGCAATCGAAAGGGAAACGCCAGAAGATAACAGTAAAGGGAAAACACTGATGCTCAAAAAAATGAAGTTGAAAGCAAAATCAGTAGTTATCTTAAGGTATATTTTCACTGCTAACAACTTAGCGCTTTTGGTTTTAATAACCTTTGATAAGATGGGTGTAGGGAAAAGGTACTGTGAGAAAAGCTCTTAGACATTCACACCGAAAGAAATTATGATAAAGCAGCTCCATGAAGTGTGGATCTCCCAGGGACATGTCCTTACTGAGGCAGGAAGAAAGTTTACCCAATGAAAGAAAGACAGCGTAACTTTCTCTTGACTTAGAAATGAAACAGAGGATAAAAACAGCTCCAGTATCATGTGATCCTGGAGTAAACCTAAAAATTCTTCTTTTCCTTTTCCTTCTCCTTCTCTTCCTCCTCCTCCTCCACTTCCTCATCCTCCTCCACTTCTTCATTCTCCTTGTCCTTCTTTTTTAATGTATTTGGTATAGAATCTCACTACACAGCTTGGACTCGTAGTGATTCTCCTATTTTCAGCCTCCCCAGTGCTGGGATTACAGGCTTGCATCCCCACAACCAGTCTCAGTGGCCGGCTCAGTGTGCCCAGGGCTGGGCCAGCACTACACGTGGTACAGGGGATTGAATCTGGTCCCTGTACTTGTCTAAGCAGGTGCTTAGTCTGATGAGGTATCTTGCCAGTTCTTTGAACCTGAAATTCTGACATTCCAAAAGGCTAACAGATCCCCAAGTTGCTAACTGCTCCTTATTGAGCAAATTAAATTTTCCTTGAAGTAGGTCTCGGGGTCCTCAGATACTGAGTTCAGTCTGTCACTGAACTAATCTCATTAGTTAATAAATCTCCAGACACGTGGGTGAACACACTACTGTGAAGGGAAAACAACACAATGCAACAGATCCAGACGCTAAAATCCTCACGTAGGGGCCTAAGTGCTTGCTTGTCAAGCACAGGGACCAGGATTTCATGCCTCACCACATGTAGTGTTGGCCCTGCGCTGGGTGTGCCAAGCTGCCACCGAGACTGGGTATGGTGGCGCACACCTGTAATCCCAGAGCTGGGGAGGCTGAAAACAGGAGGATCACTACGAGTGCGATCTAGTAGTTTAACCCTGAACACCCTGTAGACCCTTCCCTAAAACACAGAAAAA
>NW_004524644.1:104611-145147 GCF_000260255.1 Octodon degus | reverse complement strand
AACGTTTGAAGTTAGTATCCCAAGGACCGTTATGAAATTGTTTTTGCAGAAAAGATAAATGTGTGTATATTTATGTATGTGTTTCAGTGTGATGTGAAAAAGCTAATAATCATTTTGCTTGTGCTATTTTAATTCTTATCATGTTTTTCTTCATTTTCCAAATTGTCTGCAATAAACATATAATACTTTAATACTTGGGGGGAAAATCAATACTATTTAAAAAATACTCTTGCCCTTAGTTTTTTTTTTTATTGCACATTCTAATCACTTGGTAAATTGCAGAGGAAGTCTAATTACATCTTGTCTGAAAGATAAAAGACAAATATGTGTGTTGCTAGTTCCAAAAAAAGGTTTTTGCTTTCTATTCCTAAGGCAAATAGTGCTTTAAATTTCAGAAAAACTTGTGAGAGGCTGGCAAAGACTTACTTCTGGTTGCTGCTTCAGGACAATCCCCCTGCTATCAAAAGCAAGAGGAGCTGCAGCAATGTGTTATCCACAGCCATCGAGCTACATAAGAACAGACACAGAGTGAGGGTGGGGGATTTAGGCAAAAATAAAGAAATAGACACACAATCCAAAGAAATCAGCCTCCAGTCTGACTAGCAAGTTTAGAAAAACAGGCCTTAGACAGAAGTGTGAGGTTCTTGCTGGAAGCATCCATATCCCACAAGGGGAGCAGGAAAACTGCTAATTAAGTGGTGCCAAACCCACAGAGAGGAGAGTGCAGCTCAGAAGAAGTGCATTTCTAGAAAGCAGAACTATTTTGAAAGGGGAGAGGGGTCTTTAAAAGCAGATTATGGGAGAGTTCGTAGTAATAAGCAGGTATGAAAATACCAACTGGAAGAGCAATCTGGAGGGACAGTCACTCAGTCAGTCCCCTGGCATGGCAGTACTTACTTAAACAGGGCTGAGCCTCTGGTTAAATAAAACAGGAATAGCAGGCTAAAGGTTTAGTAACAGTTTTCTTAACAACCTAATTTATGAAAATAAAGTATTATCAACTCTGTAAAAATACTTACCTCCAAAGTTCTCATTGTCAACTTAGGTATCACAACCAGAACAGCATGGTGGAACACCACTTTCCAATACCATTTTATCCATCACCAGCTCTCCTGCCTTTGTCTACTAACTTATGAGTTAGAGCAAATCACTAACTTTCCCCAAGTTTAGGCTCTCAGTTTGGAAAGCAGACATGATTCTACTTGCCTCTCAGTTGTTGTGAAGATAAAGTAAGACATGGATCTAGTGCCTAGCACCATGTTCCTGCAGATGCTTTGGATGTGCCTTCCACTCCTATCCTACCTAGTTAAGTAACTTTTATCACACAGGGACATACACACACACATGCACAGCCTATGCTTTTTCCGGATGATGAAGCCTAGGAAAATAGCCTTGTCTGGCTCTGGACACAAAATAAAAGTTAAAAATCCAAATATATTAAAGTGAAAACTGGAAGTTATGTTTCACTTCAGATTTCATTTAAAAACAAATTACAAAATAGTAGATGAAAAAGGAAACTTCATATTCATGATATGGCTAACCAGCAAAAAGACAAAAGCTGCCTTTTCTTGTCACACTAAAAGTGAAAACAAACAAGACATGGAGGAAGCAGCGGGAAAGCTAATGTAAATTTCATTTCAGGGATGAGAAAAAGAGTGAACATGATATATTTATTTCATGGACTCAGGGATACCCAAACCCCAGAACCCCGAGAACACAGTCCCACACACTTGAGTGGAGTTCCAAGAACATCTGCCTACTGAGGAATAGATACAACTCCGGGTTTCTTAACCAAAGAAGATTCCAATATTTAAATAAAAATAAAAAACAAGAACTTTAAAAATATTTCTTTTTAGTACAGATCTCATACTTCACCAGCTTTATTTATGCCAAAGATGATCATACATCATCCTTGGTTCAATAATCTGGTGAAATAATGAATGAGAAGATAGATTCCTTCATTATTTTATGTGGTATATGTGTGTCTTTTAAAAAATTTATTTAGTACAGGGTCTACAGAGTCTCACTACACAGATCAGAGTCCTAGTGATCTTCCTGCTTTCAGCCTCCCAAGCACTGGGATTACAGGTGTGCACCATCACAGCCAGTCTCTCACTATCTCAGTGTTCCCCAGGGGCAATGGCCAGCACAGCACTCTGGGGATAGAACCCCAGTCACTGCACCTGCCTAAGCAAGTACTTTAGTCTGCTGAGCTATCTGGCTGGCCCGTGTCCTTGGTTTTTGCTTCTGAATTTCCTTTAAGTCTGAGGCAAATGAACTCCTAAAGAAGAAGTATGGTAATGCTATGCTATCAAGAATAGGGAACGAGAAATGGTATGTTTGGTTTTATAATAGGCAGAAAAAAGAAAAAAAAATGTTGATGGGCATAAGCTGGGCGAACAGAAAAGCAAGTTTTTATTTCCATATGAGTTTAAAGTTTTGAAAACTAACTAGACTGTATTTCAACTTTTAAAAACTTGAAAGTAACTAAAAATCTATCAGTCTACTAGAGATTGCATCAAAGGAAGACACTTGACAGAAGAGATCTGAAGACATGACAGATAAAAATGTAAAATACCTTGCACTTGTACCTCAGAAATTATAGCACTGCTCTAACTTTAAAGTATATATGAACCCCAGGACTTCCTGTTAAAATGCATATTCTGGTTCAGAGGTCTAGGGGCTGGGGGCTGAGATTTTACAAGTGATGCCCCTGAGTTGGCGGAAAGAAGGTGAGTGTTGAATGCTAACAGAGGGCCAGGTGATTTGAGTTGGCGACTGTTGGTTTACCACACTAGAATTAGGTGCATACCCCAAGGCCATTTTCTTATTGACTCAGATCAGCTTGCCCTAAACAACTGCAAGGCTCAAATTAAGCAACAAACTATTGTGAGGCACAAAGAACAAAGAATCACAGCAACACAGCCATCAGTGAAAACATGCACGATAAACAAGTTCAAGAAGGACCCGAGTGGGAGACAGAACCAGACTTAAAACCTGCATCACCTGCTCTGAGGCAAGTGTTTTGTGCTCGAGTATACTGCTACTTAAGGAGATGTAAAGGACAAACCATTTTTATTTCCAAGCATGTTGCCAAAATTTATTTCCAAAATGCATTTACCTTCCTGTGCCAATGCATATATCACACTGAACACGTACTTTCTGGGGTGACTAAACCACTTGTATTTCCTGAGAGTGGTCGGAGGTCAGTGTGATTGCTGTAGTACTCTCTGATGCACACAGCGAGCCATCACAGCACTTGGTGCACTCAGAGTCCACACGAGGCTACTGTCAACGTGGAAAGTGACAGGTAGACCATGACAAATGCCCAGCAGCAGAGACAGGATAGAACAATGTGAGCTACAATGAGCGCAGCAGGCTTTGTGGAAGAGAAGCATGTGCTCTGAGGTGTGCTCAAGAGGAGAATGGAGGTTTAGGTAGCTTTGAAGAAGAAATAGCCAATGCTGAGCAAAATCCCAGAGAGGAAACCTGAAGCTCAAATCACTGTGCACTGTGATCATACAGTATAGAGCACTATATTTAATACCTAGAGCAAGATAATTTTATGGGCTCGGACACTGAGGACTACTCCACCAGAGTGACAGGCCAGCTTGATAACCAGACTCAACAGACTACCTAAGGAAGGACTGTGTTCTCCATTCCACCTGAGATAATGTAACCACATGAAAAATTTTAGCTTGGCAGTAGCAGAAAGAATGAAATCGGGTATTCCATGGAGTGGACTAGGAAAATACTGAAAGCATAGGGATCTATCAGAATCACCTCAAAAACTTATTTTTTTAGTTCAAGACTTATTTTGGATTCATTTAATTAAATGAAATCTTTAGATTAAGTGCCTGCCTGGCAAGCGCAGGGTCCTGAGTTCAATCCCCAGTACTGCAAAAATAAATAAATAAAAATAAAAAATCAGATGAGATCTTAAACAAAATTTATCTATAATAAAAGCAGAACAGGAAAGCAGAGCTGAGTTAGGTCTGGGAGTGATGGAGCCCCAAGCTGTACTGGTATGTGTGAACCTGCTGGCGGCTCTGTTTTTCTGAAAGGCGGTCACTGTACTGTGACCACATCTCTGTTGGGATGCAGAAGCTAGAGATGCAAAGCACACCTTACCAACATGGATGCAGGGGAGAACAATCACCTATAGCTGCTACAGTAGACCAGAGCCAGGCACCAGCTTCCAGTCCAATGCACTTTCATCTACACCATGCTATCTCTGCTTGCTACTACTTGACAATACATGCCAAAGAGAAAAATCAAAATCTAATATGTCTCTTAGCAATTTAGAAACTTCTCCCTTGATTCCTCTTATCTTCTAACACTAATATCTTAAAAAGAGCATTTAGTCTAAAAAACCTAGTTCTACTTTCATTGTTGAATCTTATCTCTAAGCAATTAGTTGATTGAAAAGTAATTTGTTCTCCAAAGTTCCAGAGTTCCTACTGTCATTCCAAAGCCCTTCATAGTAACACTCCTCAGTATTTTAACAACACCATCACAAGATCTAAGTCAGAAAAGAACTTCCATTAGGTATAAACAAGTGGCTCAGGTAGCACACTTTATTTTTATGCAGAATAAAGAGATGGGTAACAGTAAAAATGAAAACCATAACATGAAATTTTTAAATGTACATGAAGTATTTTTAGATTTTCAGTAAAGTACATGAAAGGTACATTAAGACACAAAGACACTATAAGAGAGGAAATAAATGTGGGTAACAGTATTTTCAAAAAATATTTTTGAGTTTTAAGAAGAATAATTTCTGAAATCACAGAGTTTAGAGTTCTCTTTAGATTCTCTGGGAAGCATCTCACCAGGACTGAAGGATTTCCTTCCTTGCCCTCCCTTCCTCCATCCTTTCTCTTTTTCCCTCTCTCTTTCCTTCCCTTTTTCTTTCCTTCTCCCCCTTCCTCCCTCCCTTTATTAAATTGATAAAAAAGTATAGAATTACTTAAAACTACAGATGATGAGTCTTTTATTAACCCCCATGCTCTACTAAAGTAAATTTTCTCTTAAAAATAACATTAAAATGTATTCTGTATTATGACCAATTAGTTAGAACTAATACAGTATTTATGGAGTATTTATAAGCAATTACTTGTAATTATAATAATAGCAATGATGTAATGAGTATTTCCAATGTGTCAGCATTGAATACTTTCACAATCAACAACTCTAAGAGGTATATATTACTATTCCCATTGATACAGGAAGAGCCAGGGCTACACTGTCATACATCCTGATTATGATTCTAGCATACTGAAAAGATACATAGTCACATACTCATACACACGTGTACTGCATGGTGCAGGTATGGTGATTGTTGTAGACCAGGACTGTCTGCAACCAGACTGTGAGATGAAGATTTTGGTGCAGAAATTTTATTGGTGAGGGCTCTTGGGCTCCACACTTTCAGGGAAGTGTGCAAAGTAAGACAAGGCAGTGGGAGAAGCTGGGTAGTGGTACAGTCACAACAAAAGCCTCAGCAGACCCTTCAGGTCCTACACACCATCCTGAAGTGGGGCAAGGGCTTTGTAAAATGCTTGCTCTCCTGGGGCAGATGACATAGACACAGGGGAGGCAGTTATCTTTAGCTGAACACTGGGGACAGTCTATAAAAGGAGGGACCCAGCTATGAGCTCTCAGCTGTCAACACCTCCAGAATCCAGGGAAAGACACTTTAGTCTAGGAAGGGTAAGCGATCCAAGTGGTACATTACAACTCTACTGCAGCAACTAAGCCAAGAATATGGTTCTGAGTACCTCCTTAAGGATCAGTAAGCAACAGATCATGGAGCTCTAATGCCAGAGAGATCAAAGACATAAGATTGGAAAGAGAGAACAACATCAACCGTTGTTGTGATTTTTTTTTTTTTACTTTTTAAAGTTTCTAATACTAGAAGATATCATACAATGTCTTTTAAATAAATTGTAAGTCAAAGATACAGTATAAATCTTAGAACAAAAATTAAGATTAAGCAATATTCAGAAAATTAAATGTTTCCAAACAATTGAACTCAGAAAAAGTTTTCATGATAGCAAAGAAGTACTAAGAGTAAAACATAAGATAAATACTGGAATGGCAAGTAAATGACCAGCACTTCTAACAGTTTGAGGATAGGACATTGCACAAAGTTCTAGTGTGCTGTGGATATGCATAATGACCGTGACAGCTACTGGTGGCTAGGCGTCACTTGTGGAACTGAACTACAGCTATTTCTTTGAAATCCACCCTGTAGACTAAGGTGGAATCATGACTCATAGGGTGGAAGAGAAGTCCATTTGTAGGGTGTGCTGATGAAAATATTCTGCTGCTGAACACAAAGGAATAACTAAAAGACTACTATTGTATACCTCTTATTCTCCTCTGTTTAATTGTTTGCCCTATTTGAAAGGTTCTTTCCATTCTCATTCATGGGGCTGTGATCTATTTGCTCCCTCTCTAGAACCTCATTTAGTAGTCTGTGTAGGCTTGGCTTTGTCATCATGAAATTCTTTAGTTGTTCTTTGTCATGAAAATATTTCACTTCTCCATTATATTTGAAAGAGAGTTTTGCAGGATAGATCAGTCTGGGTTGGAATTTGTTTTCTTCCAAGACTTGAAGTACTTTGCTCCATGCTCTTCTTGACTTGATGGTTTGTGAAGAAAAATCTGCCGTTATTCTGATGGGTTTTCCTTTAAATGTGATCTGTTTCTTTTCTTTAGCGGCTTTCAGTACACTGTTCCTATGCTGAATTTCTGGAATCTTGATTATTATGTGTCTGGGTGTGGTTTTCATTGGATTGATATTATTTGGAGTTCTATATGCTTCGATTACAGGAACATCAGATTGTTGCCCCATATTTTGGAAGTTTTCTGCTATTCTGCCCATATTCTTCTTATATCATTTATATTGACTCCTTCCTTCTCATTGATGCCTATTAGTCTCACATTGTTCATCTTTGCATCATCTTGCAAGTATTGAATTATTTTTTCCTGCATCCTAGTTGTTTTAAAGAGATATTTTCTTACTTTTTCACTAGCTGCAATGGTGTCTTTCAGGTCAGAAAGTCTATTTTCACTTTCACACAAATGGTTTTGCCAGCTTGTGATTGAGGTTTTAATTTCCTGTATATCACTTTGAACCTGTTTCATACATTCTGTTTCTTTCCTAAATTGTTTATTCAGGGGTTCCATCATTTTTATATTCTCCTCCTTTTTTTTTATCAGTGTATTCTTTAGAAGCACTTAGTACTTCTTTGATTATAGTTATCACTACATCTTTTAGTTCCGAAATTATTTCTGATCTGATTTCTCCTATGCCTTTCTGCAGTTGATTCTTTACTGCCAACGCTATTATTTCCGAGATAGCTGGTATGTGATTTCCAGTTTCCTCAGTGCTAGTGTCTTCTGCATTTGTAGTGGGTGGACTCAAGGCCTGAGACTGCATTTTGTTCCTTCTCTTTGTCATTTTGTATACCACTGTCTTCTGACCTTTGGTGTAGAGCTTAGATAGAGTTATTACGTTAGCACCAGGTCCAGATCTATGAAGTTCAGATTCCTCCAGTTGGGTGTTATTTGGATCTGGCTGCTGTGCTCCACTTCTTTCTGCTGCAGGCGTTAGAGTTGAACCCTTTGTGTCTGTCTGGGAAGATATTCTGCTCCTGAATCAGCTGGGTGGGTCTTGCCTCTAGCCTCTTTGCAGGGAGTTCTGCTGAAGGGTTCCGTGCTGGGCCTGCAGCCTGGGTTGAATGAGGATCCGTGGGCCCCGGGTCCTCTCACTCACTCGCGGGGCCTGCGCTCTGGGTCTGTTCAGGATCCCGCGGCCTGGATCCTCTCACTCTCGTTGTTGTGATTTCGTGTAGAACATGAGGAATTATCTCATTCCATTTTCAGTCTCGCTCTCTCCTTGTCTGTGTCTCTTTTATCTCTTTTTCTGTTTCACGTTCTCTATCCTACACACGTACTAACATGACTCCAAATAAAACAGGAAAACTCTGATAGCAAAAGGGCAACAGACTAGAGTAAGGCGAAATATTACAAACAGATATTTATTATTGAAGTAGAAATTACCACTTCTGAATAGTCCTATGAATAATAATCTAGCTGTCCTCTAAATGAAAAAGTGTTTCACTGGGTAAATAAAACTTGTTAGTGGTTCTGTATCTTCAATCATCTTTTAATCCTTAATATTTTCTTCTATATACCATTTTCCACATCATACTAAAAGATATAGTTGCTCAAGATAGTACTTGTCCAAAACAAATAGCACTAATACTATATTGATTGTGGAAAAATCTATTATATTTTTCTATTTTTTAAGAAGAATGATCAAAATGTTTTAAGGGTTAAGATAAAAATATTTATTATTTATTGTTATCTATTTCCCTGTTATGTAGAAGCTTTTTAAAAAGCCAGAAAGTCAACAACTGGCAAGAATGGCTTATTAAGGCATAAATTTTAAATAAATCCCCAAGGGATAATGAACCCAGCTTATATTATGGAAAAATGTGGAAGAGTCATTAATTCATATTACACTGCCTTACTATGCTATCAACTAATGCAAAAATAAATCCTCTAGTTCATTCTCATTTTAGCATGAGCAACAAGATATTAGTGAAACAGCTAGGGCTCAAAGTTAATAATAAACCTGAATCAAGAATGATTTCCAAAGTACCCAAACAACAAAAGGCAGTGGAGAGTGAAAGTTCAACAGCAGCAGGACATTATCTGATTAAACATCCACTGTCATTGTCCTCCACCAAAATGCCCTACAAATTGCTGATTCTCAGTCTACAACCTTTATGGTGAGACTGAATTTGTACTAAAAGTTAGTGGCTCAGCATTTCCTCACCTCTTTCTTTTTAAAATCCCACATTAAAGAAGGGCCTAGCTAAATATGATTTATTTGAGTCTGCTGGAATATTGTTCAACCAAGTGTCACCCTGGAAACTTACCCATGGTTTCTATATTCCAATAGGAGTTTCCCCACCCAACCCTTCTCTTGCAGAATTCTGTGCCCTGACCACAGAGTAGAAGGGTGGTCTTGAGTGATATTTCCAATTGGATGTTTTTACAAGGCAACTCCAAAGCTAACAAAAACTTAATATGTTGCTTTGTTTGCATAATGGTACTTGAAACACTCAGCTAGAATCTGAGTAGAAAGCAGCCACCTAATACTGTTGCATCCTATACTTCACTGCACCCATGGTTAGGTGCCACCTGTGGGAGAGACCACCACCAGGCCAACAACAGTGGTGAAAGCTGAATTCCATCATACATTTTGTGTTCACAGCACACAACAGTTTCCTTACCAGTTCACCTTGCTTACACTGTTGATCTGCCCAGGGTATCCAGGCAAGGCACACACAGGGCAAACCATTAGCATGTGCCAAACAGTGTCCCTACACAGGTCCCATCCCTTATCTATAACAAGCTGTTTCACTGTCAGTTCCAGAAACAAATAACATCAAAGCTCTTGGGCTTTGGAGATATTATATTAATATGTCTCTATTAACCTAAATATATGAGTAAGACAGACAGAGACACAGAGACAGAGAAAAAGAAAGACAGAGGAAGGAAAAAGTGTGTGTGTGTGTGTGTGTGTGTGTGTGTGTGTGTGTGAATATTCCTTATTGTTTTGCACAGAAAAGAGTAGAAATTCCTTTTGTTCCTAGTAGCTTTCAGGATGAGTGAATCATGTTTTGTATATGCATCCTGATGAATTACAGCCCACTGATTTCACAGTAAAGACTGACCATTCTGTAAATTTTAGAAAGGGATTAATTGTCCTGGAGACCACCTGCAACTTGAGTGCATGTGCTGTCATTCTAAGTTACACTAGCTCAGCACTTCCATAAATTCATTTTCTATATATAAAATCCACATCAGATTGCAATGTCATTGACCAAGTCAAAAATAACATCTGCTTAAAAGAGTTGGTTTTGAAATCACTGGAGATGGTCTTTTATTTTTACTAGAATATTTACAGGTGGTTTAATTCTCTTCCAATCCAGCAGTACAGTGGTGGAACCATTATACAGAAATAAATAATAGCAAGCCAAAAACCACGTTAAAATTATTTTTTTAACAAAGCATTAACCAAGTGTTCAAGTATAAAAGTACAATCTGTTTGTTGAATTTAGAGTGATTAACTCTAAGTAAATACCATTAGTGTAAACTGGTTAATTGAATTCTATTTTAAGACACAGAGATAATCTCACAGTCCAATAAAGATTTGGAATAAGATAAAACAATGATACAGTGAAAAGGTCAGAGTTTCAAGAGATCAGGGTGCTGGTTCCAACTGTTAGTAAATTACTTAATTTTGCTTGAAGTTAATTTTTCTTTTCCTTTTAATGTTCATGGAAAGATAGTAATGAAGTTGACTATTGAGAGTAAAATGAGAAGATTTTGTAATTTTCCAAAGTCTTAAAGAAAAAAGTCATTAAGCTAATTAAGACCACAGTAATCAAATAAAATTAACTCAAAATGGCACTATTGTGAGTATTATTTGAATTTAAAATTTTTACCCATGACATTCCCTCAAAGAAGGCTCTGAGTACTGAAATTTCCAAAGCCCAACTTGGATGGACTTGCTCTAAACAGTGCAGCCTCTGTTACACAGACCCCCTCGCCATGTTCTGGGTGGACCGTGGGGAACACCCCACTGAAGAATGCAAGACCCGGCTCAGTCTCCCATCAGCAATGCTTAGCCACTCTGTGAGGAAATTAAGAAACTGACCAGAAACATGATTAATACAAAGAAAGACTATATTGTGGAAAGCAAAGCACCTTAACTAATTTCTCTAAGTGTTGTAAATAAAATGGAAAACAGCACTGGCTTTTGACTCTCCAAGATTTTAGAGTTTATGCTGTTTATTAGATGCTGTTTTAAATTACATTTTATCAAACTTGAAAAAGCCACCACATTTGTCCCTATGATACTTCCTAATTTATTATGCCAAGAAATAACATCAATATCTACAGATACAAATGAAACAGCAGATAACGTAATAGTGTACATTGATGCATTGGATTGTGTCTTCACTATATGAACAAATAATATTGAAGGCTTAAGTACAAAATTTATATTTTCAAATTTATATTTTCAAAAATATTTCTAGCTATTGCTTGTGTTAGGGTTTGTACCTCAAATGTTCCCCAAAGTCTCACACGCTAAAGGCTTGGGGGCCAGACCACAGGAAGGAGGACCTGGTGGAGCCCAGCCCTCCCTTCCTCTCTGCTTTCAGAGAGGCAAGTGGATTTGCTCCACTCTGTGCTTCCCACCATGTTGCTTTTCCCTTTCTACAGGCCCAAATTTACAGGGTCAAGTGTCTAGGGGCTGAAACTTTGAGCCAAAACAAGACTTTTTTCCTTGGAAATTGAATTTCTCAGGTATTTTATCACAGTAGTGGCAAGATGTCCTACACAGTTTGTTACCCCCATGTCAGTATTTCTATTCCTAGTTCCTTTCTTTATCTCTACCTTATACTTCCCAGCTGCCTGGTGGACATTTTTAGTACCTACGTCTCAAAGTGCTTCCCTCTCCACCAATAAATCTGCTTCTCTCCTAAATCTAAAGACATCATTAGTCACCCCAACCAGAAGCCAAAGTTCCCAAGTCCTAACATTTTCCCACTTTCCATCAACTCCCAAATCCAGAATATTCTAGCTTCTTCAAATTTCCCTCTCTTTTCTACACCATTTCTAGCCAAATTCTAGCCATCTTCTCTGTTCCCCAGATCATTCCCAAACAATTCTTCCCTTTCAGTCTTTTGTTTCCCTCCATGTCATTCACTGCTCACTCCATGATGACACAACTAAAATGCCAGTGACTTGCAGATTAACCTCCCTCAGTGCTTCCTGTCTCCCCCCCACCCCCCCTACCCCCGCAACACACAGTATATGGTTCAACAGCCTATGACAACTTACTAGTTTCACATCTGGATTTCACAACCTAACCCACTCTTCCTGCCTGTGGTGCCCTCCTCCATTCCACCTCACTCTTCACCTGACTGATTTCTAATTATCTTTCAGGAGTCATTTCATGGGCCAGCTCCTCCAGGAAACCTGACGTAACACACACAGTCTTCCAGTTCCCAGACCACACTAGACACCTGTGCCATTCTTTAATGTACCCTCAGTAGACTTACATCATACTACAATTGGTTATATCTGATTATAGGTCTGTCCCTTGCATTTTTTAAATATTCCTTGAAGGCAAAGACTTACTATCTTTACTTCTGAAGAGCCTAGCAAAATTTATTGAACTGAAATAAAAATAACTGAATGGGGGAAAATAGATTAGGGGATATAAGAGTATTTTGGAGGGTTATACATATTTAATAATAACGCAATAGTAATTATTTTTTAACTTATGAAAAATATTTCATGTTTATAAAATGCTTTGAGTCATATTATTTAATTCATAAAAGCAGATATTGAGGTTGACAGGATAAATATATAAGAATTTTCTTGAAAAATTACTTATTTTTTAAGGTCCTCAGATATCAAAATTCCATTTCAAATACATTTTGCTTTGGTCAAAATGTTAAATTGACTTCCTTTGTAACTGCTAAAAAAAAAATCCCCCAAAATAAAAACTCTAAATTCTTTACAGAGAATTTTAAGTAACCTGTTCCCTATTCACTCTTTGGAGGGTAGATTTTGGAAGCTAAATTAGACTTTTGTAAAGATAAGTAAAAAACAAATTCAATCTCACCTTCAGAGCGTCCACTAGGCTGAGAGTCTCCCAAATGTATCCCTGGCTTCAGAGGCAGACCTTTCCTCAGGATGACACTGAAGGCTGACAGCAGCTTTGGTCAAAGTCTTCAGCAGACAAGGGTAAACTATTACAAAGGTTCCTAAGAAGAAAAAAAAAAAACCGCACTTATAACAGGGGATTTGTAAATAGTTAATTCAATTAAGCTGATATTTCCTTTTCCTATCCTACTAAAACTGACAATGAGAACTTAATACATATGAAATCCCATGACTAATTTTAACCAAGTGCTATTGTACTTAAGTCTATCAATAAGCCTAAGAAAGTTTAAGCAATTTGTAGACAACAGTTAATGAAAAAAGGAACAAAATTCTAATTACACTTCAATGTAGAAGACTGAATTATCACTAAATAACAGGAAATTACCATGCACACAAATCAAAAAGAAAAACAGGCACTTGATCTTAATTCTACCCTAATACTTTGTGGGAATACATCATGTCTTACAATCACATCAACACACAGTCTGTGTCTGGAAAGAATCTAATACAGCCTGAAAGAACAATGAAGAACTTAGTATTTGATCAAGGTGGGCGATGTCAGAGAGAAACTCAGCAACACAAGTACATCTGGGAGGTGGCTTTGAAGGCAGCAAGAAAAGAAGGCAACTAGGAATAAAGTGCTAGCTGAACAAACCAGCGTAGGGGGAAAAAAAGGTATAATGTTAAGGTAAAACTGCACACAATGAAACCTCAACTAAACAGAAGCCAACAAGCAGAAGAGTGTATTTATGTAATACCTTACCTTTATGAGAAAGGGTGCACTCAATAAAAAGACTATGCAGATGAACTCTGTTAAACCAGAATTTGAGGTCAGTCTGCAGAAAGTGCAGAAACCTGGTGTTCAAGACCCGACTCCACCACTAACAGTATGACTTTGAGCTTGCTAAGTACTCCCCAACTCTGCTTGCACATTAGCAGTATGGGCTGAGTTTTTTTTTAAAAATTGATGGCTGCATCTCATCCAAAACAAATAAATCCATGGCCAAGTATATAACAGATCTCAGGTAGGATAGCACCCAAGTATCAGCAGCTTATCAAAAGGAAGTCAGAGATGGTGTTTTTTTCTTGATGATTCCTCCAACCTTCTTTACACGTCTAGCACCTGATAACTCATTTGACATAAAATAAATACAATTTAATCTCAACCTGGGATTAGTAAGGCCCAAAACTTATAATAATAATAATAATACAAGTTAAATTAATCATGTTCAAAATTTTTAAATCTTATAAAATAGTGTCCAAGATTTCAGGAGGAGGGAATTGAGGATGGAGAGATTCAGTCATGTAGGCAAGGTTCAAACAAAGTAGCAATAGTAGGCAAGAGTTCAGTGTGGGAAGAACAAAACGAAGTCAGAAGCTGGGGTCAGAACAATTTGTTTCAGCAAGGACTGGCAGAATCAGAACATAGAGCCACATCACATTGATGATGATGGTCTTGGCTGATGGTGCTCTTGGCTCTTTGGGCAGAAAAAAAAGCTCAACTTCAGGGTCCCTATCCCTTAAACAACAGAAAAGGTAATGACATTCTGGGAAGCTAAATCACTGATCATTTTGTATGAGTTAGTGTTCCAAGAAGTGCTTTAATCCTCAAAAGAACTCTGAGCGGGTGAGCAGGTGTGGTGCTGCAACCTTAAAATCCCAGAACTCTGGGAAGCTAAAGCAGAAGGATCACAAGTTCAAGCCCATTTTGTGCAATTCAGCAAGACCTGTTCTCAACCAATAAGTGCCGGAAAGTGAAGAGCCGGTACCAAAAACATATTCTTTAACCTAGGTACTGTCATTATTCCCACTTTATAGTGAGGAAATTAAGGCCAACAGAGATTAATCTTGTCTCCAAACCATGCTCCTAGGTTTTAACAAAGCTAGTCTGCCCTGATCATGCACTGCCTCGTGGGAGCACAGCTACTCAGCAGGTTCGAAGTGAAGCCACTTTGCCCTGCCCTCCGTCTTCTTTGTGTGGACACACTGAAAAGTGGAAGTGTAAGAATTCAAAGTCTTGCTTGTGCTTTTGGATTTTGTCTGAGTAACTAATTTTTGATGCTTGACAGAGGCTGACATTTTATGGAATGATTTTCATTTTTCCCTACACACATACTTCCCAGAAGTTAAATGCTAAAATTTAATTATACTATTTTGGAGAATTTAGCGCAGATAGCTATCAGACAAGTCATTACTGACTCAGTTCATTTAATATTTGAATTTAAAGCCCAAGTAAAATCCCCAGAATATCAGTTACAAGTGCTTTGGACACATTTTTCCAAACTCTGTTGCATTCAATCTTCAATCATCTTAAAGAATTATTCCTGTTACAGTCTGCTGCTCCATTATACTTGCATTGGGTACATTATTTGTTTTTTTTCAGTACTATTTTACAGGCTACAATTTCTTATTTACAAATACTTCATATATGAGATTATCTTATTTAAGAAGCATTTCTACTTCAAACACTAATAAAAGCATTTCTATTTCTAACACTTCAGGCATGTCCTAATTATACCATGCCAGAATTACCTTGGCAGCTCATTCTAATACTAATGTAAAAAGGTGGGTTTAAATACACCTCTAGGAAAACATACAAGAGTGGTAATATGAACAAAAGCACAATCTGACACTCAAAAATCATTATCATTTTTGTACACAAACAACAAACACTGAGAGACAAATTAGGGAAACCACGCCTTTCACAATAACATCCAAAAATAAAAAAAAAAAAATACTTAGGAATCTTTCTCACAAAGGAAGTAAAAGATTTACACAATGAAAATTACATTATGCTGAGAAAAGAATTCAAAGAGGACTGAGAAAGTGGAATGATATTCCTTGCTCCTGGATAGGAAGAACCACATTTTGGCCATACTCCCAAAAGTGTTATACAAATTCCACAAAATCTTGATTAAAATATCATTAGTATATATCACAAACCTAGAGAAACATTCCTAAAATTCATCTGAAACCAGAAGAGACCTAGAATAGCAAAAGAAATCCTGGGCAACAAAAAGCATGATAATCCCTGACCTGAAATTATACTATAAAGCTACTGTGATAAAATCAGCATGATACAGATTTTATCAGCATAAAGACAGACCTGAGGATCAATGAAACAGAAGATACAGACAAAACTACAAACACATTCAGCCACCTTATCTTTGATAAAGGGGCCAAACATGTTCACTGGAAGAAAGATAGCCTCTCCAATAAATGGTGCTTGAAAAACTGGCTTTCCACATGTGGAAGGCTAAAATTAGACACATGTTTATCATGATGAACTAACCTACAGACAAAATGAATAAAATATTTAAACATTAGAAACATTACATCTTCTGGAGGAAAACGTAGATTGAAATCTTAAAGATATACAGATAGGCAGAGAATTCTGAACAAAAACCCAACTGCACAGGAAATACTTCAAAGAATCAACAACTAGGATCTCATCTTTCCGAAACATTGCTGCACTTCAAAAGAAATCTCCAACAAAGTAAAAAGAAAACCCACAAACTGGGAAAATTTATAGCCAATTGTTCTTCTGACAAAGGCCTTCTATCTAAAGCATATAAAGTATTGAAAAAAAAAATCAGGCCTTCCAAATTCAATGACCCAGTCCAAAAATGGACATCTGAGATGAATATATACTTCTCAGAAGGAGAAATACAAACAGAAAGTAAATATATGAAAAAATGTTCAACATCATTAGTCATTTGAGAAATGTAAATTAAAACAATAATAAGATTACATTTCACCCCAGAAATGTAATCTTATCATCAAGAAGTCGGCCAAAACAAATACTGGAGGAGCTGTGGGGAAGAAAGAACCCTTTTCCACTGTTGATGCGAGTGTAGACTGGTGCCACAACTGTGGAGATCAGTGTGGAGATTCCTCAGAAAACTAGGATCGGAGGTTGCATTCAGCGCAACTATTCCCCTCCTGGGTATTTTTCCAGAAGAACTGAAAACATCAAAGCACAGTGATATACCTGCACCTATGTTTATAGTAGCACAATTTGTCATAGCTAAATCTTGAAAGCAACGCAAATGTCCGTCAACTGAGGAATGGATAAAGATGTGGTATTTTTAAACAATGAAGCATTATTCAGCTATAAAAAAATAATAAAGTTGAGGCTTTATTGGTAAATGGATGTGGATGTAACTAGAGACCACACTCTTTTTTTTTTTTTTTTTTTTCGGGGACTGAACTCAGGATCTTGCACTTGCCAGGCAAGCGTTTATTCTACTGAGCTATCTCCCAGGCTCTAGAAACCATACTCTTAAGTGAAATAAATCAGACCCACATATGCAAATATCACATTGTCTCCTTAGTGTGAGAACCTGAAAGAGAAAATAAAATCTGAAGGGTACAATAGATACTGGGGAAAGGGAATGAACCAGTTCAAAAGGAAGAAATTACTGAGTTGAGGAGAAAGACAAGAGAGGGAGTGGGGCAATGAGATATATATACATGTATGTAAGCAGGATGGTTTGTACAACTGTACTGTGGATTTCAGCTGGTCTTTGGAAAGGAACAGTTAATGCTTACTTTGTTTCATCTCCTTTTTCTTTGTCCTTTTTCTCATCTTAATTTCTTACATATTCCTTTCTTTTTTCTTTCTTCTTCCAATTTTGCATGCATATATCTAATAATATGAACAAGTAATCTGAAGACAACACTGCAATATGACAAATATTGTGAAATTCATATTATCTTGTTGTGCAATTCTGTATCATTTCTAATTTTTCTGTTTTAGTATTATTTTGCACTCTCTTTAAAAAATAAAAAAACACAAACTAGAGAGGTAGAAGGAGCCTGGAAGATCACTGAATCCAATCATTTATGTACCTATGACTCCTTCTGTGCTTAGGGAATGTCACAAGGAGTTTCACATGGAATTGAATATCTCAGTATCTGCCATGTTTCAATGAATAGCCCTCAGAGCCACACCGACATTCAAGTTCTAATGTAAACTTCCCACAGCCCACTACTCAAGAAAAACACAGATAAGTTTTTGTTTGAGCAGAGACAGCCAATGATAAGATCAGAATTGAGCACCTCAGAGGCAGCTGGATGCCCATGCTAACTTTATGCAAGTCTGCCTACCCTAGACAACAGAGTTTCAAGCTCAGGACCAACCCCAGGAATTCACAAAACTATACTTTGAAATAAAAAAAACCAAAGAAAAACTGAAGTCTAGGGTAACAGTTGTTGGTAGATCACTTCCTAGTATGTCAAATGGATACACCATGAGACCATAATCTAGGTAAAATGAATCAGATAGAAAAGGTTAAGTATTACATGGTTTTTCTTATGTGAGAAACATAAAATATAAATAATTTTTAAACATTTTTCTTTTTTAGTTTAAAGAGATTTAAAAATAAAAAAAAAATTTTTAAATGATTCCAAATTTCAAAACAAGATGTTAGGAAATCAGGGTCGGCCAAATAGCTCAGTGGATTCAAGTGCCTGCAAGCAGGTGCAGGTGCCAGGGGCTCAATGCCAACCCCACCCCTGGGGCATGCTGAGACAGCGATGGAGACTGGGCATTGTGGCGTGTGCCTGTAATCCCAGCACTTGGAAGGCTGTAAACAAGAGAATCACTACGAGTCTGATCTAGTTAGTAGTGAGATCCTGAACACCCTATAGACCCTTTCCTAAAATGCAAAAAAAAAGAAAAAAAGAAAAGAAAAGAAAAAAAAGAGGTTAGGAAATGAACAATGGATGTTGTATATCATATTGTTGTTTTCAAAGTCATTGTTCAAAAAACTTAAGCATTAAAAAATAAATAAATAAAATAAAAAAATTAAGCATTAACTGTTCCTTTCAATAAACCAACAGAAATTGGTAGTACCATACTTGGTACAATAGATATTATGAAAGGTACAAAGTATAAATAATTTAAAAAGCAAAATAAAAGACAAATGATAGAAAACACGGAGATAGACCTTGTGCAGATAGGAAGGAGATCTAGGGATGGAAGGGGAGAGGAGGGAAAGGAAAAGAGGAAGCAAAAGGGAGTAAGATGCAATTCCCTAGGGAGTTGGTATATGTAACAACTTCCCATGATGAATATATTCATAGTGCCTTGCAAACATGCACTAATCGAAATTTTAATTTTTTAAAACTAAAAAAAGGTCCCTGAGGTTACCTCCCACTGTGACATCTTCCAACTTTTCATATACAAGCAGAACAAAGGAGTAGTGAGCAGAAAAATCTCTCCTCCTAAGGATATCCTAAGTGAATGTCCTTGATGATTAATATCTCATTTATCTCTTTATAGTCTTTTTATTAGAACCAAGACAAAGTTTTATTTCTACCTCATTAAGAGTTCACTCTCTTAGATATTAGTCCATTTTTACAACCTGATAAAACCTTTTAACTTCCCACCTGTGTCCTTACAAAACACTCGTGATGTTTTTCACTTTTACCTCATCTACAAAATACATATACATACCATCTAGAATGACATTCACATTACAGTAGTACAATGGTGGTAAAAAAACAAATCTAGTAAATCAAAATAAATTTATTTTTGAGTCATGGTTATTACTGACCATTAATAATTATCAATATTCCAAATGACTGCAAATCATTCTGATACTACAAGAAGGTATAGTGGGGCTGGAGAGATGGCTCAGTGGTCTAAAGCACCTACTTAGAACAAGCTTAGCAAAGCATCAGGGACTGCGGTTCAATCCCCCAGCACCACATGCCAGCCGGCCCCGCCCCCTGGTGGGCTGAGCTGGCCACACACACCACACACATGCTCTCTCTCTCTCTCTCTCTCTCTCTCTCTCTCAAATAAATAAATAAATAAATTAATTTTAAAAAAAAGAAGGTATAGAAAGTGACATGACCAAGTTTTTCATTTTCTGGAAAAAGGTTTTAGCTTTTACTGGTTGAAACTATGAAACCCAAGAGAACTAGGTTTCAGTAGCAGTAGAGAAAAGAAAGCCATAGTTGAGATAATTAGTAACATGAACTTTATAGTTAGAGTAATTACCTATGCAGTAGACCAAGAAGTTATGTTTGAGAAACATACTGCAAAATCAGAGCTAAGTTTGCTTCAACCTTCCCTGAGGCAATCATAGAAAGTAGCAGAATCTGTCATTTTAGGTCATCGAGTACACCCCTGCCAAAGTGAAATTGTTTTCCAAAACGATCTCAAATGCTTTGTCTAATTCATCTCTCAGTAAGCCTCACGGGATCTCTCATTACAGTAAAAAGCCTCATAGTGAAAGGCTTTTTACGTTTTTGTGTCTGCTTGTCTGAGTTTTTCACTGCCATCATTGTCTGGCTGTCAAGCTGCTGTTTCTCAGATGGTCAGTGTGCCTGCCCGGAGCAACCCTGCCCATCCTTGCTGCTCTAATTGGAAGCTCCTGGTCCTCCCAGGCCCAGCTCTAAGTACAACTGCAGAGCTTCAGGGGACCTGATTAAAAAACACACGCATTACATGTAAGATTTCACACATCTCCACTGGTCATGCAGAGGCTTTCTTGATTTGCTTCTTTTTTTTCTCAGCTGTGTTGAATTTTTAAACTGTTCACTTAACTGCTGCTGTAGACTCACTAAGAGTAAAGGCCAGAAACCATAGGAAATGCAAAGACAAGCAAGACTCAGCAGTGCTCCTCAAAAACAGAGTTGAAGTGATAATACCATTTTGTGTTCAGCAGAGCTTTGGAATTTATTTTTCATGGGGTAATTCTACTTATTACTGAAAATGCAATGTTTTTCTAGTTTGACAGATTTTAAAAAAGTCAATAACTTTTCAGTGACTCATTATAGCTAGTCAGCAGTAAAGCCAGGACTACATGACTGGTGTTCTTGCTTGCATTTCCTCCCTTAACCCATAGTTTGCATTTTTTTTCCCCTTAACCTATTTCAACAATTCATTGGTAAAATGCTTACAAAGCAACATACTGAGTGCTTAAACCATTCTGGATACTTCTGAATCCAACTGGTAAATACTTTATTCTTATAATAACTTTATAAAATGGGTGGTTTGATTATAAACACCTAACAGAGAAGATAGCTGAAGCGAAGGACTAATGGCCCAAGGCTGTACAGCCAGTAGGTAGAAGAAAATGATAACGCCCATAACAGCCATGCTTCCCGGGAGAAATGTGGAGGAGGTTGTTGGATCTGTTGCTAGGAAGAAGGCTAAGTAAAGTTTGGAACGTTCCCTGGCAATTCTAGAACAGTGAGACTTTTCTTCCCTTGTAAATCCTGTGAGAAGACATTGGCATTGGAGATGAGAAAAGATGGCAGTTCCAAGAAAATAAGGAAATGCTGTTTTCTCTACCTTCCCTCTGCAGTGGCTATGAACATTGTGGGTGACTTGGCAGCATACAGTTCGCAGCATAGGAGTACTTTCTGCTGCTTTAATACTTGCTATGTATATTTTCTGTTATTTAAAAATCTGGGCACATCACACTGGTTGATCTGAAAGAAAAGAGACAGACCCTTGGCATTTGTGACCTTACATTTGTGACCTGTGATGTGAAAGAGCATCTCCAGCTCATAAAGACCTATGATTTGGCAGTTTGCTGGCATACCAGTTAGAGTCTCACAAACTTAATGGCCACTTGAGCCGTCACACATTGGTGCAGCTTCCTGAAGGCATAAAAGGACCCACAGAGAAAGCATTTCAGAATTCTGAGGGGCCACAGTGGCCCAGATGCAGGACTGTGGCCTCCCCAAACAATACTTCTTTTAGTCTTAAATAATCCCATAAGATCGTTATTACAACAATTTTATATGTGGACATATTGAGGTATAGATAAATCTAGAAACATCCCCAAGTCAGAGGACATTTGGAGATGGATTTTGTTGTAATTCAACAAACAAACACACACTGAAACTTTGTAAGGAGGGAAATATGGGAGAAACTGTGGTTAAGACTGGAAAGGCTCTGTTAACTTTAGATGTGAGGTACATACAAAAATGAACAAACACAGGACACTTAGTGGAAATGCGTTCCATGAAAAAGGCAACTGCCTCTGCAAACCTCTCCGTACTGTTAAATTAAGAGATGCCTTCCCATCTCACAAGTCCCCAAAGAGATTGCTGTGCTCCTAGAAATTCAGAAGTGTATGAAGAGTTCTATGAAAAAAGAATAGGTCTCACCTAGCACTGGAGAAAAGTAAGGGAGTGACTGACACGGATGCAGTGAAAGACAAACATGGTGCTAAGGTAGTGGAAAGGAGAGAGAAAGTGCCTCCAGACAAAATGCTGACAATCTCATGGAGATGTTGGCAATGGAAAAAAAGGGAGGATTAGAATGGTAACTCTAGGGCACATCAGGGATGAAAAGTGCTTTCAGGCCAGAGACTAGAGCACTTTGTAGACTGAGGACCCAATGAAGAGAAACAGAATGAAGCTGCAAGTTGGCAAAAACAGTGAATGGAGCCAAAGCTCAGTGCAGAGGGGTGGGAGAGGAGAACACACACAGGGACACGAGGAGTTCCTACTGTACTGTCATGCTCATTACAAAGATGTAAACTCCTGCAGTGTGACAAACATCCATGGATCCCATTCATGTCTTCCATGTTGGAAAAAGACATTATTTAGATTGGAGCTTTTCTGAAATAGGAAAGAACTAATACAACAGCCCATATGTAGAAACCTGCTCATTTGCATATTACCCAGTCTTACTAAAAAAACAGTTGGAGTCAGTCAAAATGAAATGAAATGCCAACAAACTCCAATAGTAATATAAATGCTTTACAACCTCAAACTGGAGTTTAATAGAATAAACAAAACCAATTTGCTTTGATGACTCTGGAAAGAAAAAGCAACTGAACTAGTTCCAACTTGAGCAGGAGTTTGTTTATTTTGCTTAGCTTCAGTAATTTATGCAAATCTCTCCAGAAACATTTAGTGAATGACTACTGGATAACGCACACTAGTTCGGAGCTAGAATGTAAATGATTTTTATAGTCATCCATCAGTTTGATTGGACTTGCTTTGAGACAGCGTTTTATTTTTCCTTGGAGGAATTTTTGCAGCTGATTTTAATAACATTTACTATTTCTGATTTTGAAAAGTGTTTTCATTTTTAAAATATGAAACGTACAGAAATGTTTTAAAAAATTAAAATATTTCTTCCATCACTAGAAATAATAATTATCAATGCTTTCATGTACATTTTCCAAGTCTTATTTTGCCTGTGTGATGTCTGTGTCTCCTTTCATTTTATACATTTTTAAATTTTTTGAATGTTCTATGTAAAAATGCTATACTTCATCACACATTGATTCCGCAAACTGTTCTTCTCATAATGAACACCACTTCCCCAAATCAAATATTTCATAAAATCATCTTATTGTATAATATTCCATCCATTAAAATGTCCATTTAAATGATGCCCTGATTTTCAATGTCAGTGTTATTTCATGTAGCTGAATTTTTATATCATTTTATAAGGATGTACTATTTTACTTACACTAGCTGAAAAGCAGCCTGCAAAATTGTTAGGTGATTGATACACAGAATACTTTTCAACTATGGCATTCCATTTTCATCATCAGAGTGCCGCCTAATTGAACTGACAGGATTTCAGGCCAGGTGCCAGCTTAGAACAACCAGCACAAGTTCCCACTTAATTTTCACCTTTTCCCGAGATAGCCCTGCCTAGACCATTTATTTGCTCTATATTTGGAGTGTGAGGAGTCCTTTGCCTCCTGGATGAGAAAAATGGCTCCAAGTTACACTGATCAGCCCATGACTTAGAGGCATTGCTGAAGGAGTTCTCAGCCCTGCTGGGCTTGGCAATCACGTGGGCAGGTTATAAAGCCACAAGTGATGTTCACTGTCTTGATCCAGGGATAGTTTCACAAGTGGCTACATAGGTTAAAACTTATGAGACTCCATTTTAAATATGTGCACTCTGTTCACGCTAATTATACCTCAATGACACTATTAAAAATTTAAATTCTCAGATGCTCACAATATATGACAGAAATTCTGAGTTTATTTGTTTTGGGAAGGGCTTTGCAGGAGGCTTCAATGGAAAGCTAAGAGCCACTGGTGCGATACGGAATGACTCTTTTCAAACTTAAACTGATAAATTGATATTTTTAAAGGATTTTTATCATTTGCAAGTAAAAACAATAACACATTCAAAAAACAAGCTTTCTAATAATTCGTCAGTCCAACTTGTAAGAGTCTACTGTACAGGAAGTACTATGCTAGGCAGCACGTGGATCATGCATATGTATAGAACTAACACTTCTTAAGAGCCTAACATTCTTTTAAGTGGATTTAAACTATTAAATTCACAATAGCTTAAATATTGATTTATCTAGGAAAACTAATGCAGAAAATGTCAAAATGAATCTGTTATGGTCCTGCTGGATGATCACTGATTCTCTAGCAGTGCCATTTAAATCCAGGAGGTTTTGCTTCATTTGCCAAACCACTGATCTGGGCACAGACTTCTTAGCAAAAATGTGGGAAAAACTGTCCCAGAAAATTGGAAGCTTCCTGCCAGAGGGCACCATCACTAGCTCCTGACAGGGGAGGCTCTAGGCCAATATTTTCATAGACAGATACCAAGGCAGCTTCACGGCCACAATAAAATGGCCAAGCCTTCTTATTAGAGAAAAATTAATATTCAATATTAGCTACATATGTATGTACCCTGTTATTAAAAAGAACTCTGAATATAATTAGTATTGGCTTGAAGCACAGTTTGGAACTGCACCCAGCTGGAAAGGGGCCATGGTGCATAGAGTTTCATTCCTCACCAAGCTGAGCACTCTCTGAAAGGAATTAAAAAAAGAAAGAGAGCCAAGCCTCATTCAGGAAGAAACACTTCCCTTGGGCTCACTGGAATGACTGCAGGGGAGCAGGGACAGACCATCTCAAGTTCTTGTCAACACCCCACACATGCTCACACATGCACACACACACACCCCAATAAAGCACTGCAAAATGAAATCAGATGGATGGAGCACTCTGGGGTATGTTCAGAGAGGTGCCTGCAAGTGAGGCAAGACCTGAATCACCTGCCAAGGATAAGTGCTGCTGAGGAGTGCAGGCTGCCCCAAGGGAATGGAGGCCAGGGAGGTTGATGTGTGCACAGGATTAAGAGAAATGTAAACTGCAAAAAAGGCAGATTCTTGACCACTGACCACCATTACTGTTTCAGTTAAAAGCAAGCAACATTGAACTGAAATGTTTTATATTCCTAACGACAACAACAAAAGTAAAGCCAACTGGCAGCTTACTGTCAACAGTCAGCTCAAAGCACTGGATAGCACGATCCTTCACTGGATGAGCAGCCTGTGATAGCTACACTCAGACAAGAAGTCGGGATCCTCTTGACACTTCCTCCTCAACCTCCCCATCTGCTCTAACAGCTCTATTGGCCTCAGTAGGGTCTCTAGATCTGCGTCCGAGTCACTGTTCAATTCCATTCTCAATCCTGATGCTCTCTCTCAGGTTACCACAGTATGTGGGCACCAGGACACGCCACCCCATTTTCATCCTAATCCCAAACTCAAGGGTCCAAGAACTGAGAATTTTTGAGGGTTGAACATTCACTTTGCATTTGTACTCATTTTTTTTTCGATTTGAACACCTTGAAAGTGACCTGTAAGATTCTCATTGCAGTGGTAAGAAATTCAACTGTAACAAAATTTCTACTCACAATATAAAATTCTCAAGCCCCATAGGAGCTGTGAATACCAGGGTATTTTTACCTTAACTTGCTAGCAAAATGAGAGATGTGTATATTTTTAAAGAAAATCTAGAGTCTAACATTATCTATAACATAATTTCTATTTTTCACTGCTGAACTCTTAACAAAATTCTATTTTTACTATTGTAACTTTCTTTTTGAAGGCTGCCTTTGAATGACTGATTTCCCTTCCAAAGCAAGTCAGATATGAGTCTTACCTTGATTTATTTCTGCTACTGTCTTAGGTTTGTTTTTAAATCATTGCAAAACTATTTTAAAAACTAAGGCAGACCCAAAAGTACTTCCTCAGCACACAGGGCTCTGAAACTGAAAACTCAAATTTCACCTGCTTCTGAAACATTGTAGCCAACTGGAAAGTTCTGAGTTAATGAACTTCATTAAAGTACAGGTAGAAAAATATAAACCATACTAAATAGATCTGGATTAAATTTTGACCAGTTTCTTTCTAATATAATCCTAGTCATTCTATTGTATTTGACCAAATTTCTTACTAAGAAATGTCCTATTACAGTGACTTTAGAATAAATGGAAACACAAAACAGTCCTATAAAGTCATTTTCTATGAAGACTAGGAGTTAATATTCTTGAAGAGATAAAAGTGAAACATGAGAAAGCTCTTTAAAATCTGGTAGATTTCTGAGAGTACAGTGGTTGACAATCCTCACAGTGCACGAAACTCCCTGGGGCACTTTCAGAAACAGGCAGAGGCTTGGGCCCAACTCCCAAATATTTACTAGGTGGGTGGGTGGGTAGAGCCTGGCCTTAATCAATTTTTAAAGCTCATCCTAGTACATGTTTGAGGCCACCCTTCCCCAAGATAGCTTTTATTTCATTAGAAATAGTACTAAGAACTTTGCGACAAGCAGAGTTTCCCAAGGGCATAACGAGTCACACCGTGAGGGGTGGAGCATGTATGGACCAAGGAGCCACCAATCTGACCCTCTCTGAGAGAGAGGGAACCTGCACTGGGTGATTCTGCTAGACACTGCTTATTACTGACTAGTTCTACCTAGGGTCATCATTTAAGTTAGCAAGGACAAGTTTGCAGTGTTATCCTTACAACAAAATGCTTATATGAAACTCTTCATATTTCCCACAAATTCTTAATATGCACATAAGATAAAATTTTATTTTCCATTTCCAACATTACTCCATTTTTAAAAAACTTTCCTTCCACAGTAAATGAATATAATATTTAATACTTTTAAATGATATTTTGAATTACACTGAAATAGTTTTTGATACTTTCCCCAATTTTCCACCAGGTTGGCCTATAAAAGGCCTTTTGAAGTCAGTGCTTTGTTCAATCCCTGACATCACATGCTGAGCCAGTCCCACCCCTGGGTGCGCCGAGCGGGTCACCAAGACCAGGCCTGGAGGCACATGTAATCCCAGTGCTGGGAAGCTGAAAACAGGAGGATCACTACAAGTCCAAGCTACAGTAGTGAGATCCTGTACCAAATACATAAAAATAAATTGATTAATTAAAGTCAGTGCTTTTTTCAATTCACAAAAAAATTCTCATCTTAAACTTTCTGTAAAATGTCATTGATATAGAACTAGCTATGGCTTCCTTGCCATGTATGGTTATTATCTATTCCTTTAGCACTAACCTGAAATTTTTCTCTAACTCATTTTAGGAGATGAATGTTCATTCTTATTTAGAAGATGATAATTTTAAGGCTTTATTTTCTCCTTAAATTTCGACAAACAAATAAATGCAGTATTTTACAGAATAAAAAGAATAAGGCTCATGTCTCTATCCTATACATTGATTTGTGTGTGTGTGTGACACTAATACTATAAGCCATTTTATAATCTGCTTCTTATTGTGACAGCATGTCTTTAAGGTTATTTTATATCAGTAGATATAAGCCTATTTTTTAATAGTACATAGCATGGATATATCTTAGTTTTTTAGTTACTCCACTGTTAAACATTCTATTGTTAATAGATACTTAAATTAAACCTGTTTTTACTATTAGAAACAGAAGTGCAACAAACTATATTGTAAATACATTGTTATATATCTAGATGCACCCAAAATAAAGTTTATGAACCAATAATTTATCTGCATTTTAATGTTCATTTAAAAAATCAATGATCTCCAAGAAAAGACTGATGGTTTTCAGATTCCTATGGATGGAGGAAGGTGTTCCTTCACTCCCTTGGCAACACCACATGCCATCAAGTTTAATCTTCTCAATCCCGAAGGCAAAAAGATACCTTGGGATTTTGCTAAATATAAACAGCAATTTTTAGATTGTTCTTACATTTTCAAAAATGTTGAGGCTAAATTGTCGTAGCAGATATATAAAGTCTACCTGAAAAGTGGCATTTTGCTCGAATTTCAGGGTTCCATGAGAACTCTGTAGACAACTGCTTATCCCTGACAAGCAGCCTTCAAAGGACAGCTCAAAACTCACATTCTCCAAGAGGGCTTCTTTAGCAATTTTATCTTACACACTTTTATTCTTCTTTTACTCTGATCCCTCAACATGTATATATTAGGCCTAAACTAGTTTTTAAATAACTCTTTGTGTCTCTCAATAATACCAGGAATATAGAAAAAGGAAATTAACTAACAGAACAAAAATTTTTTAAACATTTATTATGTTTTTATCCAGCTCTCTTAGTTACTTTCTCGCCACTGAAACATGATACCTGACACCCACAGCCCTAGCAAGAAAACATCAATTTCAGCTCACAGTTTGTAGGAGTCTCAGTCCGTAGTCAGCTGGCTCCAAGGTAGGTGGCAGGCAGAGGGACCTCACAGAGGAGCAACAGCTCCTACTGTGGAGGCAGGAAGCAGGGAGGGATCAAGGGAGGAGGAAGGAGCTAGACCCTCCCAGGCCATGCCCCCTAGTGATCATCTCCTCCCACTATGCTCCACCTCCCAATACCACATTTAGCTATAAACTCATCATGGATTGATCCACTGATGAATATCAGCCTCCATGATCCAGCCACCTCCCCAACCCCCACCTATGAGCACATGAGGCTTTGGGGGACACCCAGGTATAAACCATAACACCAGCCAACATCAATCTATTGGGTGCTGTATTGAACCCAACTTATGTGCTTCCTTGGATTTTTCTGTGTCTCCCTATACTGTTCCCCTGGCTGCTTATTAACATACAGAGCTGTTGCTATTGCTGCTGCCTTATCTCAACACTGCCAGCTGCCTCAACCTCCCTGTAGGTCATGATTCTGGTTGACCTCTATCAAATCCATTGTGATTGGAGCCACCACCACAGCTCTAACGCCCTAGTCCAACTTAACTGTCATGGTGGAAACTCTGATCCTTCTAACTACTTCTTGATTCATGTGAAGCACTATGTTGTGACATATAGGAGCTAGCCTTCCCAGAGGATGGCTGGGACAGCTCAGTGACACAATCTGGAAATATCAACCTAAAACCCAAGGGAAGCCAGACACAGGGTAGCTCAAGCCTGCAATCTCAGCTATTCAGGAGGTGGGATCGAGTTAGGTGACTTGGTGAGGCCTTGTCTCAAAAGCAGTAAAAAATAAAAAGGCTGGGATACAGCTCAGTGTGAATACTTTGGATTCAATCTCTGTACTACAAACAAGGCTGGGATATAACTCCTTGGTAGAGCATCCCTTTGTATCATCCCCAATACTGCAAAAGAAGAACAACAACCACTGAGATAACCTTGACCAATGAAAGACAGAAAAGATCTATAAAGTAAAGTCCTTGCCTTTTCTTCCAGTGATAACTGTTCTGAGATACAGTGCTTGGCTGCCAGACAACACCTGTCACAGAACACTAGCTGTATTTTCAGGAAATGTTATAGAGTCTGGTAACACACTGTCATGTACTTGATTTGCTCCCCTGGTCCCCTCATCATAGCTTTCCTGGCACTGCACCACATCATTAAAGCTCTGCTGAGTTCTGCCTGAGGCTCTGTTTCCTAGGGCATGCAGATTAAAATGCCCCTACCATCTACATAAGCCTTAGGAAAGCAGGTAAAGAAGGTGCAGGAGGGTAGAGGAGCAGCAGAGAAGAAACCATTCTACTCAAGCCAACCTTACAACCTAACCAGGGAGTTAGACAATATCTGCACATGTAACAGTAAGTGAAAGAGACAAGAGGGAGGGTAGAGAAGCTAGAATCAAGGCAGTTTGAGGATGAGCCTTGTGGCTGAGGTTTGGAAAATGAGGACCATTTTACAGTGCTCTTGGCATAGGGTACACAAAAATATGAAAGCATTCATAGAGGAAAGAAAAGCTATCATATCCCTTATGACAGCAAGGGATAGAAGACTTTGAAGAGTTTGGGAAATGGGAAGGAAATGCTTCCTAGAGGAGTCCCACCAGCCATACCAGCATGGCTACTTAGTGATGTCCAAGAGAAGGGAGGACGGCCACAGGCAGCTGACTTGCTGAGCAGAGGAGTGTAAAGAACAGTAGGACAAGTGCGGGGCCTAGCAGTGGGCTGTGGAAATGTGGCCAGCCACCTGTGGTGGACAGCAAGGGTGAGTAGGAGGAAACCAGGAAGCCCTCTGTGACCACCCATCACTCTCTGGTTGGCTTTCACTGTCAAAAAGCTGGCATTTCTCCTTCTCCATTGATCTCACTTTTTGTGTGCTGTTGTAAACTTACGAAGAAGGGTAGGACTCAATTTAATGACTCTTTAAAACATCCAAAGACAGCACACACCTGACGCAATGAAAAATGGGCAAGGCAGGAAAGAAGCATGATGAAAGGAGATAATAAATGTTTCTTAGTTAACTGGTTGCCCCACATTCTAATTTGTGCTCATAAAAAGGGAATGTGGCTTCCACATGGTTTCTTGTATGTGGCTTTCCTCCATCCTACAATTGTTTTTTATAGTGATCCTTGCTGGCTATATTTCTGCCATTAAGTTTCTTTCTCCTCTGATAGTGCCACACAGATTTCAGAAACATTTGATTTGACTTGCCCACCCCAAAATATGTGGCACAGTAGGTCTAGCAGCCCATCCACCTAAACTGGCATGACTAAGATACTCATGTCTATCCTGCAAGAATAAAACTATAGGAGATTTGCATACATGATTACTCTAAATAAATCTGAAAATGCAACTCCAGGAGTAGAAACAGCAGAAAGCCAACACATTTCCTTTATAGTAACATAGTTTCTATTTTAATCAGTATTTTACAGATGTTTTGAGATATTTCAGTGAAGCTGACATGGTTGACAGTGCTAAGACAGAATTGCCTCGTAGGGAAAAAGAAGAAAAGATTAAATCATAGGCGTGTGGCAGAGGAACCTTCTATCAGAACTATACTTTGTCATCATTTCTGAGATCAAAGAGATGTTTTTATGGCAGCAAGCCACATGTTATACCCAGAAGGCAATCATGCTGGGATTTTTTTCTTTCATTTTATGTCTAATTACTATTTTGAGGAAGAAACAATAATACAGAAGTCTTCCTTAACTAGACAGATTAATACCCGAAGGAAAATGCTGGGTTTTTATAACATGCTTTTCAACATTTTATAATACACATTTCAACATTCAACACGAACACTATGCCCAAGTAGTTGAAAGCATAGGACTTTGTCCAACAAGGCAGACTGAAACCAGTAAAAAGGAAAGGAAATTTGAATGAAATTTCAATCACTGCAGAGCAGTACACACATCTCATTAATTACTTACTGCCATTCACAATTAAGAGATTTCTCATGGATGTTTCTAGCTCTGCTACCAAACAGACTTACTTTCATGAATCATTGAACAAAGTTGTACTTTATGATGATTCCCTTCCGTTTCTCTTCCATGCTGTTAATTTTCCTCATCAATCAACTGACATTACAAACATACATTCTTCCAAGAATCTGAGATATTGCTGTTGTTGACATTGACCACTTATTTCAGTCTCCTATTTTCCCTCAAACAGTAACTGACTACATAGTTCTTTGTTATTCTAATAGATTTGCATCCTACAACTTGATCAAATAATACTGTTGCTCCTAAGTATTAAACTCCTGGAGAGGAGTAACTTATTATAATCACTAAGGAAAAAAGAAACCATTCTCTGGTAGCTGAGGTAAATAATCTAGTGATTTTATTAGAAGTTCATGTCTTAATCACTTAAAGTTTTTTAACCTAGATGTTTAGAACTTAACCCTTAGCTCTCTGGAAACTATGCAAATGACTCTTTTCTTTGCTTCTTTTGTAAGTACTGGTGTCCCTAACTGTTCAAACACCACAAATTGACAGGTATAGGCAGCTTTTAAGATGCAGTGACTGTCTAATAGTGTGTATACTAAGTGGTAATGATGGTCATTGCCACATATAAGACTACAGACTTGTAGCTTCTTAGCCCTGAAAGTTTCTGTCAGTAAGACTGGGCCAATGTTACTGATTCAGGAGAGCAATGAAAGGTAGATCCTTTGGAAAACCTGCTTTTACATCAAGTTTGGCAAAGCCATACCTGTGACACACAGAAAAGAAATGACCTTCAGATGACTGTGAAAACTGTGATCATCTAATTCCTTAAGAGTTGTAACTGCCACAGGCCAGGGAGATAGCTCAGCTGCATAAGTGCCTTGCTTTGCAAGCACAAGGTCCTGAGTTCGATCCCTGGTACCACAAAAAAAAAAAAAAAAAAAAGAGTTGTGACTGCTGCAGTCTGTACTCCTTTGGTCTCTCCCACAGTTCATGGTCAGGGCCAAAAAAACCCATTCTAACTTATATTTCTGAAGTAGATATTTTCTCAGTAAACAAAAGGCCTCTGTGCTTCCATGAAACACACAGTAGCAAAGCATACTTGGAGAAGAAAGCCAAACCCACTCATACAATACATGCAAATGAACGTCTCCAGGGAAACCAATGGCTGCAGGGGTCTTTGGACAAATGTTTTACTGAAGAGTCTGATAATACAAAGGACAAGCGATGGCACTCCCTCTAGGAGACCTCAGCACCACAGCTTAGCCCATGAAAGCAGTGTTAGCTGGACCACACACTGGCTGGGAAGGAAGAATTTCACCTAGATGGAGCTGGTATGTATGTGCTCACCACCACTTACTGAGCATCTCAGCACTGAGAAAATATACCACCATCCTCACTGTCAAGTTACGATGAAGAGTAATACTTAACTTGATTGATTAAAAAAGTGCTTAATATAACTGCCATTTTAATATAACTATATAACGTACAGAGTTTTTTTCTGGCTAATTTTCCAATTTGGGAATTTTTCTGATCATCAGTATAGAGGCTTTTCAATATAACAGAAATAACAAGTCTAATAACTTCACAGCAAGCAAAGACCATGGAAATAAAAATGGCCCTGAACTTAGAAATTATTAATTTTTCAGGAGTGATTCTTCCCTACACAAAACCTCAAAAATAGATCTTCTAGCCCTCTTGCTAATAAGAAGCACTAACAAAGAACACATATATTTAACTGGTTTCACCAAAAACTCAGAGGCTATCTATCCTGGTTAGTGCTTACCACAGGGAGGTAAGGATTTCTTTTTATCCTTCTCCAGTTCTGTGTTCTACGTTTTATTTTAAAGACCTTCCTCATCCCATAACTGTTCTTAAAAGATAACATTAGTCATCGTGTTCTTGCAGTTTGCTTCTCTTCTGGCAGCTCATTCCCCCAGAGGGTACTGGAGGCGTTTTATTTTCAGATCATCTCCAATTAGCTGCTTCTCTTCACTACCCTGCAAAACTCACTTTCATAATTTCCTCTGTCTAGCCTCCTCCTCCTCCTCTTCACATATTTTTCACATGTCAAGGATGATACATGACTTATGTTGTTTTTATTCTATGTTGCATCTTCTTATCTATCTACCTATTAGAGACTTTAGCTTTTATTGTCCAAAATCTAAATAAAATGAAATCTCATCTTCCATCAGATTTTGCTCCTGCTATCTGCACTTACTTGTTGTTCCATCTTTTTTATGAGTCTGGCAAAGTATTCCAGTACATATGATCCTGATAAATGAGACACTTATAAGTCACAGAGGACTAACAGCTCATCTGGGTGCTCCCATTTCAAAGACGCCCCTGTTCTCTCAAGAAAAGTACATGTTTCCACCTCCACGTCAACATCTAAAATTCCTCTGGCTAAGATATCTAGTTTTTATGTCAAAACTAGAAATATAGGTTTAAACAGAGTAGGTAAATAATGACTTAAATTTGTTTCTTTTTTTACTTTTTTAAATTAATTTTATTGAGAAACAAACAGCGACGAGATAGCTTCAAAACTGATTAGTGGGACAGTTTCAATGATTAATACATCTCATATTGTTGTCTTCGTAGTAGTTATTCATAGTACAAGATGCAGACATGATATCCTGTCCAAACACTATTAGAACAAAACTTTCTTCTCACTGAATTAAGAGAAAGTAGCTGTATATCTTTCCTAACTATTTTGTATATACAGATACAAAATGGTTCTTCATTTGTATTCCCCTTTTTTGTTTAGTTTTGTCAGAGATGGATATTCAATTGCCATTTAAATATTGTAGGTGAGTGAATTCAGCAAAATAATCCAATATTTAAATTTGTGGTTATGGACTAACATTGGATTATTTCTTGAGACAAGTTTTGATACTGAGGAAGGAATTTCCAGTGGGCACTGAATTTTTCTGTTGCATTTCAGAAAAAAGAGTCCATGTACAAAGGGGAAACTGAGATCATAGAACACATTTCATTTTGTTTTCCATTTTTAAGAGAGATTCATTTGGTTTTTCAGCAGCAAACCAAAAAGACTGTCATTTAACTATTTACACAATGTGTTCTTTTCATCTGTTGCATGTGTGCATATTCTTAATTTTCAGTATTGAGCCTGCAAAAGTCCAGCATGGTGACACATACCTAGAATCCCAGCAATGTGGAAGGCTGAGGCTGGAGAATTACAAGTTCAGCCCTGCCTGAGCAACTTAACAATTTAGCAAGACCCTGTCTCAAAATTTAAATTAAAAATAAAACTAAAAAGTTAGGGCTGTGACTCAGTGGGAAGGCTCTAAATTAAATCTCCAGTAGTACCAAAAAAGTATATATACATATTATTTGCTTCTCTGTTAATCATGAACAATATCTATTTCAGTAGATATTACTGCAGAGATTCAGCTTTCCAGACACACACAAAATAAATCTTAGCAAATACTTGATGACTCATAAGTGTCTCCTGTAAGCCCTTTTACTTCTGAGAAAATCTTTACACTTAAATAGGATCTAAAAATAAAAAATGATCTTTACCTTATGAATTTTGGAAAATGCTTATCTGTTTATAGATCGTTGATTTTTACATTACATAAGTAGACATATAGATTTATATGACTTTACTGCTGGCTCACAAATTTTAAGAGAACCTTGGAGTCCTACAGGAGTGGAGGAGTTTCTCATGTGTACAGAAATGAGAACAAGTCCCCAGTTCACAAAGCATTTTCTCACTTCCCACAGTACCTTTGGCCCAACTAATCATTTTACACTTATTTTGTGTCTTGATATTTTTAGCCATACATGATTATCGCCGCAACAATTCATTGATTTCTTTTCTTTCTTTCTTTTTTTTTGGGGGGGTGAGTTTTGAGACAGTGTATTAGTAGTTCAGGTTGGCCTTGAACTCACTATGTAGTCCAGGCTGGCCTTGAACTCAAAAATCCTCCTGCCTCAGCCTCCCAAGTGCTGAGATTACAGACATGTGCCACCATGGCTCTGGTTCTCTTTCTTAGGAATTTTGTCGAATCTCCTACAATCCAAAGTAGGAACCAATTAAAGCTTGGATAGATACCTCCACACACTTAATCTTACATTTTTTTTTTCCATTGTGCATGACACAAACTCAGAGCTCTCTAAAATGTATTTTTCAGAATTGTGGGGGGTTGGGAAGAAAATATCTATGGTAAATACTTCTGTCATATAATAAGAGTATGTTGATAGAAAAAGAAATACCTGTGGAAAAGTAACTTTAAATAGCCATTTAACGATTCATTATGCCTCTCTATGAGCTCAATATTATAGTAGATGCTTGAAAAAAGACTGTATAAGACAAAACAAAAGAGCAATAATCATGTGATAGATGGAGTGGTATATACTGAAAGAATTATGAGACAATTTGGGCTAGTCATTAGCATGTTCTGGTTTGCCTTGCAATACTCATCTGTGATGTGCCATATCAAGGTACTGCTTTGGATACCTTGTCATTTATAAATATTGACACTCTCATAGTCATCCTTAAATATTTATCATTATTCTAATATAGACCATTATGATTTTAAAGAGTTTTAAAATAAACTGTATCAAACTTTGCAATGATATTTCTAACATGAAGAAATAGTCATCAACCAACAACAAAAACTGTGTCAAAAGTTTCCAGTGAGAATATTTATAAAACTTACAGCACAGAGAAGCCAGAAAACATACAGAACACAATTTTGCATTCATCTACCTGGTGAATTTTAAAACCTTCACAGATGATATTGTGTGAAGAAACAAAGAACACATCTATGGAAACACACATTTGCTCTAATTTATGAAAAGAACATATTTATTATAAAAATACCTAAACCTTCCTGAATAAGAAATGAAATGAAAATCTGTAAATACCAGGTTTTCTGAAGATGATTCAAAATGTAAAAATGTGCAAGTATTCTGTAGACAGAAAATAATTATTCATGAAGTTTTACCATCATCACTACTGTCATGTTAGTGACGACATGTTAGTAATAAAAAAGCAGAACGCAGATATAGATGTAAAATGACCTCAGTTCTGTTTTTTTTTTTTTTAAAGACATAGTCAACATTTTCTTGTACTCTAGATGGGACCAAAGCTATTCAACTCACAACTCAGGGAAAATCAATAGGCTAAGAACCTCTGACAGAAAAGATCACTTTGCTTTTCAATCACCTTGTTTTTCTGACCAACCTGCACAGCTTATTTCAAGAACTCTGTGATTTTTAGCTATTATTAGGATCTTAGGAGAGTACAGAGCCTTCTGACCTGCCCTGTGGAGATTAATGACATACTTAATCACCTTCTATCTGGCAGTAAGCTAGAGAGCTAACAGATTGGTGCAAATTCCTCCTGTAGAAATGAATGTGTATTGATGACATGCTGAAAAGACCATAGGGAAACCAGGTTTCTGTAAAGTAGAGATTTCAACATTCACTACAGCAATATGGCATTTCACAAATAACACCTCCTCTGGGATTTTCTGCTCAAGTTACTAGGTCACAGTCTGTTTCTCTCTTCTCCTAGACCTCTGTTCTGTGAGTACCAGTCTAGAGCCTTCAAACTCTATTCCATCCTGCAAATGTTTCAAATAAGTTACATCACAATTTGATGCTCAGTGCGATGCTACCACAGGTGAAAGTTGTTGAGTTCTGTATCCCAGATCCTGTAGTCAGCACTTTACATATACTATGTCAATAATAGTTCGAGGAATCCCCCCACTTTTATATACTGAGCAAACCAGTGTCACAGGAACTAAGCAAAGTGCATCAGGTCATCACATAAGTGCCTGAGCTGGGGATATAGATGAGGTCTGTAAGCAGCTGGTCCCAAGCTTTTGCGTGGCTGAAACTTTTCAAACATACTAAGAGAGAGTATAAATATACCACCTAGTCTTGGTACAAAATATTTAATTTGAAAGATAAAAGTCATCCTTAAAATAAAAATATTTTTTAAAATAATTTTAAAGTAGAAGGAAGTTTCCAAACCCAAAAGAAAATGGCCATAAGGACACAAGGATACATCCCATAAAGAAGGTCCTATTAAGCAAAATGCCAAGCATTGAGAAGATACTTAGTAAGAGCCACTGAACACTGTCATGATTAGATCTAAAAGGTCCCCCCAAAGATCCTGTGCTCAGAGGTGCTCAGAGATGAGGGTTTGGGAAGGTGATGATCAGATCAGGGTGTTCTATCCATCAGTGGATTCATCCACTCAAGAGGTGAGAGCTGCTGTGTTGTGAGGAAGTGGGTCACTGGGAAGTTGCCTGGAAGGGTGTATCTGGCTTCCTGGCTCTACCCTTCTGTTTCTGTTTCCTCGATGCCACAAGATGAAATGCTTTCCTCCACTCAACCTTTTTTTACCATATAGTTCCTTCCTTGGAGCCAGCTCATCTTGGATGGAAACCGTGAGCCAAAATAAATTTCTCTTTAAATCATGGGTTTTGGGTATCTTCTTGAAGCAGTGAAACAAGATTACTTCCTATCCAAATATGTAAAAGAGGCCAGAGAAGATCATTTCCATGAAAACTGCTCCCAAAGGAGAGCAATCCATGTTTCATGGTGAAAGAGTGATCCTCTCTGCTTGTCCATCTCCCCCCACAACCCCTGGGGGTCCTTTCACGAACTGCCCCCTTGTGCTTCTCTCCCAACCTCAGCCCCAGCAGCCAAGAAGACACCACTGGGCAGGCTGAGTTGGAGGAGCACATCGTCCTACAAGAGCAAAACAGGATAGGAAGCAGACTATGAGACAGTGCAGGATAGTTGCGGATGGGACCTCAACTATATTGGTAATGTTTTGCCTCTCAGGAAAAGTGGAAAGAATGGTGCTGCTCATTCTGCTACTCTTTATCTTTCTGTATGTACAAAATAACTATACACAACATGAAGGACAGAATAGCTGAGAGGAGAAACAAATTTATAGTGAATCAGAAGGGAAGTAAAATAAAGCCTAAGAAGGATGGAAACTAAGAAGGAAGAAAAGGTGACAGGAGAAAAAGTCAGGGTGGAGTTGGGCAAGGAAGAAAGAGGCTAAAGGAAGAGTACAGCTCTTCCCATAGATCACTCAACAGGAGAGTTAGATGGTCGAGTCAGAGAGGAAAAGAGAATACAGATATAAAATGAGAGAATTATGAATGAGTGATGGGATAAAAGTAAAAGGTAATTTTCAATATGTCTTTATGCTTTGAGCTTGCTTGAAGTGAGAATTCAGAAGGGTGAAGGAAAGCAGTTTCATTGGCCAGGCCCCAAAACAAAAATCAAGTGACTCATCAGACATGGTACAATTCCTATTATTTTTGAGCAACAATATGACTACATTTAATATGTATACTACATTAATATGAGTCTTGTTTCATTTATAGCCTTTGTCCATCAAGGTTCCATATAATTTTGAGGACTAAGCTACAGAGAAAATGATGTGTATGATTATTTCCTCAGGTCTCTCTAGAGGTGCATAAGGTTGTGCGCAGATGAGAAGTCCATTCATTACATTTGCTGGCTGTCTTCAGACAGTAGGTTCTGCTGAAGTCCATATGCCCCACCCATTTGAGAAATCTTAAGTGGTCATAGCTTTCTTGAGATTTTAAAGGTAATCATTATCTAAAAGATTATTGGGTATGGTGGCACATGCCTATAATCCCAGGACTCAGGAGGCTGAGGCAGGAAGATTGTTTCAAGTTCAAGACCAGCTTGAGCTACAAAGTGAGCTCAAGGCCAGCCTGAACTGCATAACAAGACCCTGTCCCCCCCCCAAAAAAAAAGGTTAAGAGCCATTATGATAGACTATAGTAAGAGTATTAAACAAATATTATGTTTGTAGAGAATAACTCAAAGAAGTTAATTCATAAAAGATAGTTTTATTTTTTCAATTTTATTTCATATTTATTTTCAAACTAATTTCTGATCATTTCTTCCCTATACATAAAGTGCAATGTTAATCCACCAAATTCCTCTCTTAGCACTGTGAGAAGTGAAAATTTGATACCAGGAAAGTGGTATGTGTGCACTATTTTAAATCAGTGGGTGTATTTATGGGTCTGGGAAGGTTTTGGGATCCAAATGTATAATACACTTATTCTCTTCACAGTCTATTATGTGAATCTGTAAAGATCCAGAAATATATTCCAACAAAGTTGCAGACTCAGGTAACTCATTTTGATATTACAGTTATCATACACAGCTAACACACACACTCTTCCTCAAATAGATACAAATTCTAGATTGTAGAATACAATACAAAATAGTAGCCATCTAAATATACAAAATTGTCACATCATACTATCTGGTTCTGCCAATCATATTGGCAAGCTATGTGTCATTGCCATGGCAGGTTAAATAAACCACTGCCATTGAGCACTATCTAGGAGCATCCTGTGGAGAGTTCAGGCCTTGGGGAGAAGCATGGTGACTCGGAAAAGCTTCGACACCTCTTCAATACAGCCTAGGGAAGCAGAGCTCCAGATTCTTTCACTGCAACTACTGGCTCTGGTTTTCTTTGGGATCTAAGAGAGGCAGGCCTAAAACGTTATATTTATGGGATGATACTTTTAAAGTATGCATGACTCCAAGATGACATTAATGCATTAATTAATCAATTCAAATTTCCAAGAGGGATGGCATATGACCCTAAGCAGCTCTGAAACAGGGTTGATTATGTCTGTGGGACTAAGCAAACAGGTACATGTAATTCATGAGCTTTTCATTGCTGTGACCAACATGCCTGATACACCCAGCTAAAAGAAACAGAAATTCATACTGGCTCTAGTTTCAGAGGTTTAAGTCCATGGGCAGCTGCTCCAAGGCCATAACATCAAAGCAGAAGGGCATGGTGAAGGACCCTGCTCAACTCATGGCATCTGGGAGGCAGACAGCAGAGAAAGACCTGAAGAAGCCAAGGACCAGATATAGTCTCTTAAGATCCCTGCCCACAGCCCATCCAGGAACACCTGTTAGTGTGTTCTACCCAACCTAGATGTCTCTCGAACAAATCAAGCAGGCAATCAGATTAAAAGACATCAGTCATCAGGATTCAACATTAAACTACGGTGAGTGTGTGGAGAGCTTCTTGCTACCCTGCGCCGGCGGGACCAGTCCCAGCCCAGGCGCAGCGTGGGCCGGACACTCTCCCACCCCCTCGGGCCGCCCCCCACCACTCTGCCTTACCTGCCCCACCCCTCCCGCCAAGTAGGAATTTCTGCCGACTTCTGGGAACCCCCAGACCCAGTCCTAGCCCAGGTCTGCAGCGGGAAGGAGCTGAGCACAGCAGCCAGACCTAAGCCAAATGCAGCTGGATAACTCCAAACTCTGTAGAGCTCCACCTGAACTTCAGTACGTGTGAAGGTTATAACTACAGCAAAGATCTACAACAAAGGGCA
>NW_004524644.1:92663-97227 GCF_000260255.1 Octodon degus | reverse complement strand
TTATGAGTTTAAGAAACACAATTATTAAAAAAAAAAAAGAAACACAATTATTTTCTCTCTGATATTCTCTTTCAAATTCCTAGGCATCATTCTCCTCCAAAACTCTAAATGTTGGGGCCAGGGAGATGGCTCAGTGGAGTAAGCACTTCCCTGGCAAGCATAAGGGCCTGAGTTCAATCCCTGGTTCCGCACCAAAAAAAAAAAAAAAAAAAGCAAAACTCTAAATATTATTTAGTAACAAGAACACACCTTCCTTATGGCTGTGCCCTAGTCACCAAGTGTAAATAAAGTGAATATTTTATACTTTTCCTCCAATTTATAATTGCATAAAGTCATTTTTTGCACTTTTAAAATGGGGTTTATTTTAGAAATACAGAAATATAACAGAATTATTCATAAGCATTAAAACATGTAATTTTGGAACAAATTCTCAGAAATACTAACAACAGTTGCACAAACATAACTGCTACATAATAGTTACAAAAGTCCTGGAGTCCAAAGCCTGGACACTTCTGACGTCTGTGGAAACTGAAGAAAATTCTATTCCATCTCTTAGAGAATACTGATTTATTTTGTCTGACAGTATTTTAATTACTATAGTTTTACACACACTACAATTTTTTAATTTTTTATTTTTTGTATTTAGTACAGGGTCTACAGAGTCTACAGGGTCTCACTACGTAGATGGGACTCGTAGTGATCCGCCTGTGGTCAGCCTCCCAAGATCTGGGATTACAGTCACGCCACCACTCCCAGTCTCAATTGCAGTCTCAGCACGCCCCAGGGGCAGGGTCGACATGGCATACCAGGAATCAAATCCCGGCCTCTGCATTCTGCCTAAGCGGTGCTTTTGTCCACTGAGCTATCTGGTTTTTGGTTTTGTTTTGTATTATTGTTTTTTTGTGGTACCGGGGATTGAACTCAGGACCTTGAGCTTGCAATGCAAGCACTTAGTCTACTGAGCTATCTCCCTGGCCCTCCTGTTTCTTTCTTTCTTTTTTTTTTTTTTTTTCACTGAACACTACAATTTTTGACCCAACTGTAGTGATAAGTAGGAAGCAATTAAGTTCCATTTACTTTTTAATTTTTTTCTTTTCCAATCAGATTTTATTGGTATATTTGAGTTATATGTAATGATCACATTCATCATAAAGAATTTGTATCTGTAAATGATATAATTTCTTTTTTCCCCATTCTCCTACCCTCCCTTCAACCCTTCTTCCCGTCCTCATTCACAAAAGCTTTCTTTCCATCTTTTCCTTCCTTTTTTTTTTTTTTTTTTTACATTTCCCTTCTTTTCTCTACCCTTCTACCATACATGATTATTTCTCCAAATGTCTTTACAGTTCATAAAACATTTATCTGTATGGCTCCAAGTTAGGAAGGGCATCTTGCTCTGACTTGAAGTCTCCAACACTTTTCATTCACTAAGTGAGTCCACTCACTTATGAAACAAGAGGGCCTGCAATAGGGGAGGAAGACAGGGCTGTTGATTAGAGGAAGCCCTAGAGTCTCTTACCCATCAGCAGATTGATACCACCTATCACGTGGCATGAACATGAAATACATATACAAACACACACACAAGATAGCTAAGATAATTGTACCACTAATTTATATTAGTTCATTGAAAGGAACAGTGGGCTGGCGATTTGGCTCAGTGGTAGAATGCTTGCCTAGCAAGCTGGGAGCCCTGGGTTCAGTCCTCGGCACCAAAAACAAACAAACAAACAAACAAAAAAACCTCCTCTAAAAAAAACAACACAACCAAAAAATACAGTAAAATAAAAAAAGACCAAAAACAAACAAGGCAACTGCACATACAACCTTTAATAAAATTAATTTTTTAAAAATGTTCTTGGTTCAGACATTACTATTGGAAAATAAATTAAAATAAAAGTAACCTGTGTAGGTTAATTCCAATTATGAACTAAATTAATAAACTATAAAATTTCAAGGAAAAAAAGAAAGGAACACTTAGTGCTTATATGGTTTGATCAGTTTTACATGCCTGTATCTAGTAATTACAGCAACCACTTTGAAGATAACAATATACAACATAATAACCATAGTTAATTTCCTATCATCTTATTTTGAAATTCTGTAGCTTTTCACTCTCTTACAAAAAGTATTTGGCATGAACAAACGGCACATAAACTTATTTCATTAAACAAATAAAATACGTAATTATTGACAGACCCCAAAATATTTGTAAACCCAGATATTAAGTTGCATGAATATATTTGGAGGGGGAAGAATCTGCAAAATACTGTGAGATGTTCAAATTAAACATGGATCCTACTTACGTACTTACATTTTCCAAGCATGTACTGATAGGTTATGGCCCTAGTATGAATTGCTGAATTATTATGGTGGTCATCCAATACATTTGAAGCCCTTAAAACAACAGCTTATCTTCCCAGAGACCACCTCCCCCATTCTTCTCCAGCTCAGTCCAGGGTGCAATTTCCTTTCACCTTTCCCGCTACCTCAATGAAGCCCCAGTCAGCTCCCCAGGCTTATCTAAATGTCCCCCTCAAACCCTACCCCTTGGCAAAAGGCCATCAAAGCCTCAGCCTCCCTTTATTCCAATCCAGAGAATTCCTTATCTTCCCAAATTCTCTCCGTGTCCTCCAAGATAATGAAACCCCTTTCCCTTTATAATAAAGCTCCTTTCCCTTTTTCCTTCTGCCTGTTTCTCTACTGCAGCACCATCAAAACCTATCACTAACTTTTGAATAAAGCATTCATTACATTGAGTTCATATTCGTAGCACAAAAGCTCTTCTCACTTTAAGCCAATATTGCAATATTTCACAAAAATTATTTTCTTCTGGAATTCCACTCTCATCTCTTCACTCCAAATCCTTGGGCACCTCAAGACCCACTTCCATTTCCTTTTCTCCCAGGAAGCCTTCTCCAACTACTGCACCTTGGGGAACACTTATTTCTCTGTTGTTCCCCAGGGTGTGAAATCTCTTTTCAGTGACCCTGCACTTAATGAGCAATGCAGGTAGTATAATTGTTTCTTATGTGCTGGTCTTCTTTCCTCAACTACAAGAGTTCCTAGAAGACAAACACTCCCCGTGTTCCCTCAAGACGGCTTAATTGGATAAACAATGGATAAATTACCTCATCCATGTATTTACTGATGAGGAAATATAGTTTTGAGTTCCATAGTTCTCAAACAAACTTGCATCAGAATAACCTTCAGAGTTTGCTTCAACCTGCTAAGCCTCACCTCCAGAGTTTCTCAGTCAGTAGAACTAGGGAGACCTGGACATGTGCCTACCCAACATGCCCTCAGGTGGTGCTGATGGGGCTGGCTTGGAAGCCACACTCTGAAAACTATGGTATGGCTCACCCAATTAACTGGAAGAAATACAGCCTAAAAGTCTGGGAAAATCTCAGGAGAGGAAGGCGGAAGATTGGCTCCTTTGCCTATCCTCTTAGAATTTCCTATCTGACATTGGCAAGTCATGATTTTACTTTACTGTGTTCTCTCTAAAGTTGAGATAAAACTGTTGATTCCAGCGCTGAAGACTATTGAGAGAATCAGATGTGATCAAATGAGCATAATAAGGAGCAAACACATATGAAATTAACTTGAAGGTAAAAGAAGCTACCTTACCAATTATGCCTGGCATATGACTAGGTTTTCAGTAAATAGATCTAACTACTTATATTGTTTGGTCCAAGATTTTGACTCTAAGCCATTCCTTCAGACATGGACTTACCAGTTCAATTTCACTGGCTAAAGACAAACGTTCATAAGATTACTCATTACAAATATCTTCACTTTTATCTTTCAAAAAAGAAATTTATGATAACAATCCTCACTTCACTCAAAATAGCTGAATACTACCGTATTTTCTGCTTATATAGTATCTTTAAAAAGATACCAAAACTTGAAATACTTTAATCAATAGCAAGAAGGGACTACCAATATAAAAATCCTGTCAATTCTTTATTTAGAAAAAAAAAAAAAAAAAAAACCATTGGCTGGCAATGGAAGTTGGTTTTGTTGTTTTGTTTTGATTTTTAATGACAAATTCTAGAAACCCTACCAAATAGTTAATGTCACTCTAGACTTATTGTACTGCCATATCTCATTTTATTTGAGTGATTAATCATCAATCAAATTTTAAGATCCCCCTGCGGTTTCCCAGCCTGCAAATTAGGCAAATGAAATGTCTCTTTTACCACAGAGCTAAGATCCATGACCTTCTTAAGTATGTATAATAAAAAGGGGTCATGGGTCATTAATGACAAATGGGCTTTGTGATGGATGGCTAAAACGAGAAAAAGGACAGGATAAAGCACAAAGAGAAACATAAAAACTTCATTGAAATAGAAAGAAAGGGTAAAAAAGTCTATAGGTATTTTCACTGGCATTACAATAGCATCACAATAGCATCATGCTATTATACATCTGAAGAACCACCCACAGTTTTTCTAAATGCTGTAGAGAAAAGTAAAGGTGGGCTTTACATATAGTTTTGGCTAATTCACCTAGAATGGTAAAAAATTGATTGAATATCCTGCATTCATTGTCCTTAAATATA
>NW_004524644.1:59289-92563 GCF_000260255.1 Octodon degus | reverse complement strand
TATAGTATAAAGGTATTTGCCATTTTGCACCCTTTGTTTCCCCCAGGATGCATATTTTTCTGTTATTGAAATGAAGAGGGAAAACATGTAACCAAGCTGCTGCCCAAAGGGTAGGAAACCTGGGCTCCGCACACGTGACCTTTCAGTTTGTGCAAAGACTACATGTTTTGCCAATAAACTCACAAAGGTTGCAAATCAGAATGATGCAAATCAGAATGATGCTGAGATTCCTGCACAAAGGAAAGAAGGGGAAGAGAAAGGGCAAGAGAATCTGAAAATCATGCAGAACTAAACATTATGATAATTGTGTATCACAACAGCCTCAAAAAAGAAGTGTCCTCACTGGGTAGGTAACTGTGACACATGGAAACCATAGCTTCTACAGAAATTTCCCTTGATAGCAAAGGAAATTTTGTTTTATTTTGTTTTGTTTGAGACAAGGTTTCCCTACACAGTTCAAACTGGCTTTGAACTCACTGTGTCATCCAGGCAGGCTTCGAAGTTACGGCAATTCTCCTGTCTCAACTGTGCTGGGACAAAGAAAATGTTTATGTTATGTAGAACAGCATGCCGAAAATAGTACAGAGCTCCTTTCCTTTCAGACTGAAATTTTTCTTTTTTTATTCTCCATAATTTTATTGATAAACAAATAGCAATGAGACAGTTTCAAATCAAATTGGTAGGACAGTTTCAATAATTAACACATTGCAGGGGCCAGGGAGATGGCTCAGAAGAATAAGTGCTTCCCTGGCAGGTGCAAGAGCTTGAGTTCAATCCCCAGCTCCACCAATAAATAAATAAATAAATAACACATTGCATACATTCTTCCTAGTGGTTAATTGCTGTACAAGATGTGGACATGATATCCAGACTGAAATTTTTCATACTTTCACCCATCTTCATTTGCACCTCTTTTTCTGTTCCTATTTGGCTGAGAGAAGACAAGGAAGGCCATTTCTTGATTCCCAGGCAGAGTTCGTAATTCTTGCAAAAATAAAAAAAATTATATTTGACATGGTCTCTTGACTTGAAATTTGAAATTTCTTCCTCCCTGCCTCCCTCCATTCCTTCCTTCCATCCCTTTTTTCCTTTCCTTTCCCTTTCTCTCCCTCTTTTCTTCCCTCCTTTTGTCCCTCCCTTTCCCTTCCATCCAAGGATTGTCACACAACCCAGTTCTTCAGATTAAAAAGAAAAGTCAGTGGCCCCCGTATAAGCTTTCTTTGTTCAAAGGGCCTAGGGAAATATGCCTTATGATCTAAGAGCTCAAAACCATTTAGGTTTTGGGTTTTTTTTAATGTAGATGTAAAGCAAAACAAAGGAGCCACGTGAAAGATACTCTCCTCCTTAATCCGGATGTTTCTTCTTTCAATTACACTTTCCACAGAGAAAAATACCCAGGTTCATTTTTACTTCTTATTGCAGATCTTGTATGACTCATCCAATTCAATGTACTATAATTATTAATTGCAAAAATCCAAAATAATTTTTCAGGATTTCAAAGATGTTCCCTCATTTAGGTAAGGGTTCCTCAATGCCATGCAGTGGTTTTGCATTTATTCATTCAGCACATATTTACTAGGAAGCTAATGTATACTGGGCACAACACTCTATGTGTTTAGGATGCAAAATCTTCAGCCTCTAAACCTTGCATTTCTATTGGAGGGACAAGAACTAAATAAAGCAATCTTAGGGTGTTTAAAAACTGGTAAATAGGGGCCAAGGAGATAGCTCAGTAGAATAAGCGCTTGCCTGGCAAGCGCAAGGGCCTGAGTTCAATCCCCGGTTCTGCCCCCCCCAAAAAAAAATAAATAAAAATAAAAAATAAAAACTGGTAAGTAATATGTAAAGTGAAAAACTGACCACAAGCTAAAGGGAAATAAGAATAAGGAAAAGTCCTATAGGGTTTTGTTTTTTGTTTTTGGTAAGGATCTTACTTTCATTCTGAGAGGAAAGGGTTGCTATCAGAGGTAACTGAGAATCACATAATCTGGCTTTTTCTATTTTAAGGGTCGCCTGGTTGCTAGGTTGAGAATAAGATGTAGCAGCAAGGATGGAAGTAGAGAGAACAGGAGGATGAGGCTTTTGTAGTAGGTGAGAGATGACAGTGGCTTGAGCCAGGATAGAATGGGTGGTAGTGGGAGGCAGAAGCTAGACTCTGGATATATTTACCAGGTAGAAACTGAAATTTCTGGACAGAGAAGATGTGGGATCTGGAAGAAAGAAAGAAAGTCAAGCATGACATCAAGGATTTGACCCAGACAGCTGAAAGGAAGGGACTGCCACTGACTATGATGAAGCCAGTCTAGGTTTGGGAGAAGAACAGGTCAGTACTGTAGGTATTAGACATCCACACTAGTGTACTGATAAGCTAACTAATACCTGAACACAGAGAATATGGATGATCTCTCCACCATGCAAATATGCACACTCACACCACTGTGCCTTTGAACATGCTGGTCCTTATGTATGATGCCCTTTCATGCTCTTGCAGTCTGCAAACTGTACCATTGTTCAAGAGCTGTGTTAAAAACCACTGGGTAATGATTTTAAAAACTCTCACCCAGAAAAACCTAGTCACAGGTATTTCTGCTCTCTAAGATAATTTTGTTGCTCCTGAAATGCTACACCCATGCATACTTCATCGTAAGGATTTGCTTTGGAGTTCCTCTCTCCTCTGCACAAAGAGCCCATGACATCCAGCTCTAATTGTATCCTAGTACTATATTAATGCAAATAACTCATGCCTGACAAGTACATGTTTACTGAATGAATTAAGAAACAGTACTAATATTTGCCACAATCTCCCACTTTTTCTAAGCATGCTGACTTACTATCTTATTTTACCTCAATAATAAGCCAGAGAAGAAAGGGTAGCACTGTTTATGTCAGGAAATAAAACAAAGCTCAGAGAACTTGACTTGCCAGAGGTCATGTTATTTCATGGCAGAATGAACTCCAGCCAAAGCCTCTTGACTTTGATCACATGATCTTTCCACCAGATTGTGCTATATGCATGGGGTCTGATCCATCTGCCAAATTAGTACTCCTCTCACTGCATACATATGGCATTTGGGAAATTCAGACCCCATGTGTGGCATTGAGCCAAGGGCAGAAGAAACTCCCCAACAATTGAATACTGTTTTTCACTTTGATCTTGACTTAAATTGCTGTCAAAACAGCAGAGGACAAGTAGTAGCAGCAAGGTAATATTGCCAAAAGTGAATTTAAAAGATTTACTCAGGGTCACCTCACCAAACCAAGAGGTGACGGCAAAAATACCCTGGATTTTGCAAGTAGAACATCTCTGCCTAAACTAACAAGGTCTACAGTTAGCAGCTGGATGTAAGTTTTGGCAAAAGTTTAATAAGGGAGGAAAGAAAATATAAGAGCAAGTGTTGCTGGGAAAGGCTTCCAGTATGTTAGTAGACAGCTATGTGTCCATTGTTGAGTTTATTTGACCACTGTTTTGCATGGAATGTCCTTACAGAATGTTTACCATCTCAACTGCTAATCTTTTTCCTGTATTGACACTATTCAACCTACTATGAGATTTAAAGAGTACAGAGCAAAGACATGATTAATGGCAATTATGTTGTAATATGGATTATTAAAAATAAAATTAATGGCAATCACTGGCTATTTACACTGCATCTTCAGAGATATTAGCATCTTTTAAATTATGCAAAATGACATGCCCTTCTTGTATGAAGAACTGGTATGGTGCTGGGGTGTAACCCCATGTACAGTGCTTGCCTAGCATTTGATCTCCAGGATCACCAAAATAAAAATCACTATAACAAGACTCAGTTTCCACCAAACACTGACTATTAAGGCACATCAGGCTCCCGCACTATTAGTCACCTAGAATGCTAGAAGATTCATAAAGTTACCAAGAATACAATAAACAAAAAACCTTGAAAATTTGTCAATATACAATGTATGATCAAAATATAGTTATAGTTTAAAAAATGTATTATAGTAGAAGACATACCTCCATTAACCGCCCCCTCAACCTCACAACACACACACACACACACACACACACACACACTCTCTCTCTCTCTTCAAACACACTTAGATCATCATCCTTGCCACTGAAGCAGTTATGGAAATCTCCTTTTCATGAGTATATTTATGAGGTGTGATCAAAAATACAGTGAGTGCTGCTGCAGTGTGCCATCCAATGGAAAACATTAGAGTGGAACTTCACCCATTTCATTCACTAGATACAGCACCATGAGATGTCTGGCTCTTCCCCAAGTCAGAGTGACTATGAAAGGAGAGAGGACTTATGATACAAGTGTGTTTGTTCCAAGAAGGGAGAGTATTTTGAGGGGGGACTAATGGCATTGTGTCTTTTATTGTAATAAATTTTAAACATTCACTGTATTTTTAGATCATATCTTGTACTGAAAATATGTAGAGCACACCCTAAAGGGAAAGTAAAAGTGTTGCCTTGGACTATCAGAGTGACATGGAACAAAAGAAAAGGAATGGAAAAATGGAGTATGACCATTTTGTGTTGAGGCTCAAAGATAAAATAATTTTAACCAAACATTTCCTATGGCACTTACTCACTTGGAGTAAGATTACAAATGAAGGCTTGCTTTTCTTCCCTATCTCTGCTCTGCACCTGGAATCACTCTGTATGCAGAGTCCCAGGTGAAAGCCTAAATGTTTCAGCCTTCTTTTCCATATCCCTCCTCCCCACAATTTGTCATTGCCAGCTCCCAGCATTCCTGCCAGTCCTGGGTGTGCATCCTTGCAGCAGTCAGCCTTCAGAGACTCAAGTAGGCCCTGGAGGTGGGTGCTGGCTCTCTGGTCAGGAAGGCCCAGGGTCTGTAGCACCTGGAACAAGGTCTAGAACTCTGCTACCCCAAGTGTGGTCTGGGAAGCAGCATCTTTGTCATCATTTGGGAGTTTATTAGGATAAAGAATTTTGCTAGATGTGGTAACAATAAACTAGCTGTTAATCCCACCTTCTCTGGAGACTGAGGCATCAGAATAGCAAGTTCAAGCCCACCTGGACAACTCGGTGAGACCATTTAGTAATTAAGCAGGATGTGGTGACACACAGCTGTAATCCCAGCACTTGAAGGCTGAGGTGGAAGGATTGTCATGAGTTTGAGGCCAGCCTGAGCTACAGAGTGAGTTCAAGGCCAAACTGAATTGAACTACATAGCAAAACTGTCTCATAAAAAAAAACAAAATAAGTAAATACGAATTAAAATAGAAATTAACAACAACAAAAACGACTAGGGATGTAGACCCTAGGTTAATTCTTCCTCCAGTTCTGAAAACATAAATGTGGAACCTCAGGTTGGGCGACAGACCCACTGTATCTGAGTCTTTGGGATTTTAAGATCACCAGATGATTCAGGTACACAGTCGAGTTTTTAAGTGTTTTTTTGTTTGTTTGTTTTTAGTATTTGGTACAGAGTCTCACTATGCAGCTCGGACTTGCAGTGATCTGTTTTCAGCCTCCCCAGTGCTGGGATTATAAGTGTGAGTCACCACGCCCAGACTCAGTGGTGGGTTCAGTGTCCCTAAGGGCAGGGCCTGCACTTGTCTAAACAGGCGCTTGATCTATTTCAAATAGTCTGTTGATCTATTTCACTGGCCCTGACACAGTCAAGTTAGAGAAGCTAACTACATATCCACTGGCTTTTGGATGCCTCATGCCCTGCAGAATGGCCAAGCCCAAGGAGAAGCACAGCCTTGGATGCTCCACAGATTATAAAAGAACTTAAACATTCCTGCTGCTTCATGGTGTGGTGGCCAACAATATTTCTGGGTGAAGTATTTACTAACGTGTGTGGTGTTGATGGTGTAAACAAATCTACCACTCTGCCAATCTTATAAAAAAAATCAGCTTATAGTTATGTGTATATAATATTTGATAATTAATGCCTATGTTACTAATTTACAAATTTGCTACACTATACCTTTATAACTAGAGTTTACCTATTGACAACCAGTTTACTGTAAAACAGCATGACATGCTAACAGTAGCCTCATATATCTTGTACTGATTGTGTCTCTTGATTGGATCAAGAGGCCACATCAAGTGATTCCTCCATGCCATTTAGGTTTGTAAAAGTTCTCTTTGTTGCTCACATGACAATATTATTGCCTAATGATGCCATTCTCAGAACATGTCCCCATCCCCCACAGTTAAATGATACATGACCATGTTAGGAATCTACCAACACTCTTTCTTAGGTTTAAGAAATACTGTACAATAGGCTGTTCAAGAAACAGGATGCCTGGAAAGTCCCGTGACATTTATTATTTAGGGGAGGGCATACCAGTACCTTCATGTTGTCACTTGGTCCTTGACCTGCTATTCAAATCTAAATTCAAACCAAGGAGGTTTTATCACCCTGACATCTGAGAGACCCTCACATTTATTGACTGTCTAGACATGAAGAGATACTATAAATTTCCAATATATTAGACAACCCAGGGAACTAGAGAGTACATTTAATTACAATCTTCTAAAATATTTCTTAGGGCTGACCAAATAGCTCAACAGATTAAAGTGCCTGCTTAGGCAGACGCAGGGGCCAGGAATTCAATCCCCGGGCCTGTCATGCCGGCCCCACCCCTGGGGCACACTGAGACAGTGATGGAGACTAAGCATGGCAGCATGTGCCTGTAATCCCAGCACTTGGGAGGCTGTAAACAGGAGGATCACTATGAGTCCAATCTATGCAATGAGACCCTGTGCACCCTGTTCTAAATACTAAATAAATAAATAAATAAATATTTCTTGTTCTGATTTTTATTGAAATTTTTTCTTAAATTCATTAATCCACCTTCCTGAATAAACAAGCATACTGTCCTAATTTTTCTTGGAGAATAAATGTCTTATAGACAGCATTCAGTTGCTGTTAAAAACCGTGGAGCTCTAGGCAGTTGGGCTGATCCTAAGGAAAATAACTTGAACGTGAATGCTGGTTTCGCTATGTAACTGCGACCTTGGATAAGCACTGTATTTACTCCGGGACTTAATTTTTACTACCAAAGACCAAAGTAAAGTGGTACAGTGTTCTGACTTTTGATGGCAAAACTCTACTTGATCATTCACTGAATCTGTTCTCAATGGGAAAAGACTCTAGGGATGGAACAGGACTGGATTCTGGAGCAATGTCGTTCTTTATTTCTGGGACTTCCATGGGAGTCAACACTAGTAAGAACAGTATTTCAACATATTGCATCCTGGATCTATTCTGGACTCAGAAAAATGTCTAACAATGAGGAAGAAAGGTGCAGGACAGGAGTCACCTCCCTAGATAGTGACATCAGAGTAACTACAGTGAGCAGAGACTTGGGCAATACAGTTCTAGGGAGCAAAGAAGTAACAAACACTGCTCACCACTGGCATCCCTCCATTGTAGGTACAGTCAAAGATCCTTTGGTAGAGATTTGTTGCACATTTCTCTTCCTTATCTAGACTGTTTTCCTTCATAGTCCCACATATGCCTCATTAGCACTTCTATGAATTTCTTAATACACTATCTTTTCACACTGACTTTATAATTCTTCCAGATTTCTTTTCTTCTGGCAACTCAATCTTGATTCCTTTAATCTTTCTTCTAACAGCCTAAGTTTTCAGTCGTTAAAAAGATTTTAAAAAAGTAGGGCTGGCCAAATAGCTCAGTGGATTAAAGCACCTGCAGGCAGGCACAGGGGCTGGGGGTTCAATCCCCAAGCCTGCCATGCCTGCCCCATCCCAAGGGGTGCGCTGAGTCAGAGATTAAGACTGGGCATGGTGGTACACACCTGTAATCCCAGCTCTTGGGAGGCTGTAAACAGGTGGATCACTATGAGTCTAATCTAGTAGTAAGACCCTGAACATCCTATAGACCTTTCCCAGGGGATCTGGTATTTATTGAACTTTTACCTATTGTTAGGCCTTGCCCTAAGTGTTTTTAATGATCTCAGATAATCCTCAAGTCACATGATAATGGACAAACTGAGACTTCTAGCAGTTAAATAACTAATGTGAGGTTATACAAAATGTAGTGAGCAATAGCAGTAGGGTTGAACCTAGGTCTAGCTTCAAAAGCTTTTTATCTCTAGTCCATATCTGCCATACCTAAAAGTTAACCTCAGAAATGACTATGTGCTTTAAAATGATAGGACTATGCATGTATTGCATATTTATTCCTGGGCCCATCCTTGCTGGTGAATGAGTGTTCATAAAACTACAACACACACACACACACACACACACACACACACAGAGAATTACGAAAAGGACTTTTGGTGTAAGAGAGTAAGGAGATGGTTCTCCCTTAAAAATAACTATAAAGCTTGGCAAAAGTGTCAATAAACAACCATCTCAGGGGTTTGAAAATTAACTACAGGCATCCACCAATATGATAAGTTTTTATTTATGATAACTACTGAACTTGGGTCACAAGTCCGTGGAAGTGTCCTTATTAGATTAGCTTCCAAGCCACCCCTGGCTTTTGTCACAGTGATACTTCACTCAACCAGAACAAGCACGGTAGGAAAAACTGTTAAAACATTAGTTTCACAGCACCTTCCAGATGAGGCTCACTTGATTGGAGCAGTTGCAGTAACAAAGTTTTTTTTCCCATAATTTTATTGAGAGACATACAGCAATGAGACAGTTTCAAATCAAATTGGTACAACAATTTCAACAATTAACACATTGTATACTCTCTTCCTAGTGGTTATTTGCTGTGCAAGATGCAGACAGGATATCCTATTTACAAACACTATTAGAACAAATCCCTCTATTCATTAAGAGAATGTAACTATAAATCTATCCTAACCACTTTGAATACACAGATACAAAATGGACATTCATCTGTATCCCTTTTTTTGTTAAGTTCTGTTATTTGAATATTATAAGTGCGTTAACTCAGCAAAATATTCTAAAAGAGTCCAGTAGTCCATAATAGTATTGGGTCTTCAGCTTGACTGGCAGTGTCAGAAATTGTTGACCTGAGTCCCCTACAGCTCAACATAATACCATGGCTTTACTTCTTATACTTCATTTTTATGCTTTTCTGCTGGATGGTTAAGACCAAGATAAAGCAAGACCTCTGTAACAAAAGTTGTAGCTTTTGGATCTGATAAGGTCAGTGAAATCCCCTCAGGATTTATCCTGAGATCCTGTACCTCAGATTGTAGATCCTTTGTCAGTGTGTCAGCCACATGGATGAGTCACGGCCATTGCTTGGCCAATATGCTCTCTGTGAAAGCCTGAGAGAATGTTTTTTCTCTCCATGGGACTCTTCTTAGGCACACTCTACATCATCGATCACTTTCCTCTTTGGCCCCATAATCTCCTTGATCAGAAAATTTGGGACACTACTGAGTTATGTGATGTTACAGTACAAGTTCTCATATGTCCTAAGTCTTAATTGACCTTGGAAGGCTAGAGCCAAAATGTTGGCTTTCCTTATGGCCCTCCTTTTTCTCTAATTTTGGTCTGCAAACTTGGGTTGTTAACCCTCCAGAAGAGCAGCTTATTGAGTAACAAAGTTTTTGATGGAAGATGGATAGCAATTCTAGCAGTTTGAGTGGCCTAAAGTTTCAGTCTTATTTGGGGCAAATAAAGAACTAGTGGGCTACACAGAAACTTAAGAGAGCTCCAGTAGTTAATTACACAAAAGAAGGATATAAAGAGTTTAAATGAATAACAGAGATTGAGGGGGGCCTAAGTCACCAACACACCCTTGGCCAGTGGAGTTTACACACACACACACACACATACACACACACACACACACACACACACGGAGGGAGGCACTCAAGAGAGATTAGCTGAGTGCAAAAGTTGAGGAAAGATTTGAAGATGACATGAATTTTTCATGTATTCCCCAGCTACACAGTCAACCATCAGGAGAAGGGAACACTACCAGCTAGATGTATTTGAATGCAACTTCAGGTCAATCACTGGATGACTCATAGGCTACACAGATCCAGGACTGAACACTAAAACCCAGGATAAAAGTGTAAAATAAATTTTTAAAGAATTTAGAGATGTCAACATTTGCACTTTGCAAAGGAGACATGGAACAGATTTAGCACAAATTACTAACCAAAAATAATAACTGCATAGGAGCCGGGGAGATAGCTCAGAAGAATAAGCACTTGCCTGGCAAGCACAAGGGCCTAAGTTCAATCCCCAGTTCCACCAAAAAAAAAAAAAAAAAAAAAAAAAAACCTACAAATCCCTCAGGGAGAAAGGTAAAATCTACAATTCATACTGATCTAAAATATTAGTATTGGGGTCAGGGAGAGGGCTCAGTAGGATAAGTGCTTGCCTGGCAAGCGGAAGGGCCTGAGTTCAATCCCTGGTTCCACCAAAAAAACAAACAAACAAACAAATAAAACATTAGCATCAAACAAAACCAAAAAAAGTTAAAAAACAAGCAAAAGAAAGGGAAGTGTGCCTCATACACAAAGTGGTACTATTAATAGGAAATGGTCCTAAATACTTCACTTTGCAGACCATGAGTTAGTTCCAAGAGCAATTTGTGTGTGTGTGTGTGTGTGTGTGTGTGTGTTTAAAAATGAAAGAAAAACATTACTAAAAATTAAAGGAAAATATGGTGACGCACCTAGCAGTCCAAATAGAGATTATTTTTTAAAAGAATCAAATAGAAAATCTAGCATGGTATATCCATTTGATTGGGATTTCCAGGTATAACACCACCTATTTGGATTTCTTTTTTTTTTTTTTTTTTTTTTTTTTTGGCAGACTCGGGGATTGAACTCAGGCCCTAGGCAAGAGCTTATTCTACTGAGCCATCTCCTCAGCCCTTATAACACCACCTAGTAAAGAAGCGCTCTTATACTTCCATTGAAAAGTTTAATACTGAAATTAAAATTTTACAAGGGACACTCAGCAAATTTGATAAAGCAGTGCAAGTAAGCAGTGAATTGGAGAACAGACAATATTTAACCTGAAACAAAGACAGGGAGGCAGAGAAAGACAGACAAACAGACAAACAGCAAAAGAGATATAGACAATTTAATGATTCTAATAGGATATTTCAATATTACACTTTCAACAATGAATAGAAAGCTACATAGAAAAAATTAGGAAAGATACTGAACAGTTCAACAAAAGTATCAGTGAGCCTGATTTAACATTTATAGACTATATTACTAAACTATAGTAGATACACATTATTCATTAAAAGCTTCCACAACAAAAAAAGAATTAAGTTAGATATACACATAGAAAGAAATTGCGGAAACTCTTAATTATTTGCAAAATAACATATCTAAACATCTCAAAGGTCAAAAAGAAATCACTGGAAAAACTTATTTTGGATTTAATGAAGATATAATGTAATGGATCAAAATATATAGAACACAATTAAAGTGGTGCTTAAAGAGAAATAAATGCTTATATTGGGAGGGGAAAAAAGGTCTCAAATTAATAACCTAAGAATTCACTTAAACTAAAAAAAGCAGTGTAAACTAAGCCCAAAGCCAGCAGAAGGGAAATAACAAAGTTTAGAGCTGAAATAAATGAAGTCAAATTCTGGATTTTTAAAAATTTCAGTGAAGTTGGCAAACCATTAGTTACATTAACCAAGAAAACAGGAGACAAAATAAGTCAACAAAATCTGAGATGAACCCTGGCATGGTGTCACAAGCGTGTAGTTTCAGCACTCTAGCAGGTTGAGGCAGGAGGGTCACAAGTTCACTCACAACCTGGGCAACTTAGTGAGACCTTGTCACAAAATCAAAAATAAAAAGAGCTGGAGATATATTTCAGGACAAAGGTCCTGAGTTCAATTGCTGGCACTGGAAAAGAAATACAGAAGGGAAGAAAGGTCGGAAAAAAAGAAGGAGGGACAAAGGGAGGGAAGGGGGAGGTAAGAAAGAAAGTAAAAAGTAACTATTAAAAATGTATAAATTAAAAGAATTATAAAGGAACATTAACAAATTATAAAGGAATGTCAACAAATTAAAAAACTTAAAGAAAATAGAAAAAGTCCAATAAAGACACAAATATCTGAATAAACTTAGAAAAAGATGAAAAAGCTGGCTATATCTACAAGCAGAGAAAATAAATTATCAATTTGAAGTACTTCCAAAAGAAAAACCTAGGCCCAAAGTGTTTCACTGGTGAATTCTATCAATATGTACATAAGAAACAGTACCAACCCCTCACAAGCTTTTTGTGAAAAATAGAGGACAGGACACTTCCCATCAAATTGGTGAGAACCAGTGTTACTCTGGGTACCAAAATCAGACTAAGACATTTCTTTTTCTTTCTTCTTTTTTTGTATTAGGGAAGGTTCTACAGGGTGTTTAGGGTCTCACTACTAGATCAAACTCATAGTGATTCTCCTGTTTACAGCCTCCCAAGAGCTGGGATTACAGGGGAGTGCCACCACACCCAGTCTCAATTCCCTCAGGCTCAGCATGGGGGATGGGGTCAGGGCAGGCACAGCAGGCCCAGGGATCTAATTCCCAGCCCCTGTGCCTGCTTGCATGTGCTTTAATCCGCTGAGCTATTTGGCCAGCCCAAGACTAAGATATTTCAAGAAGAGAAAACTACCTATAAATATCCTTCAGGAAGGGGCTGGAGAGATGGCTCAGTGTTCTAAAGCGCCTACTTGAAACAAGCTTGGCAAAGCACAGGGACCTAGGTTCGATCCCCGGCACCGCATGCCAGCCAGCCCCGCCCCCTGGTGGGCTGAGCTGGCCACACACAATAAATAAATGTAATAAATAAAAATAAATATTTTAAAAAAATATCCTTCAGGAATATAGAAACAAACATCCTTAACAAAGTATTAGCAATCTAAAATCAATAACTCCTAGAAAGGATTATGTAAACACATGGGAAATATTGTACAAACACGTTTTCTTAAGCATTCAAAAAGGAATATAATACCCTATATTAATAGAATAAATGCCAAAAAGTACGCACTCATTTCAATGGTTGCAGAAAATATATTTAACAAAATCTAGTACCCACTCATGATTAAAAATTCTCAACAAGAATAGATATAAATTCCTCATTCAGATAAAAACCATCTATGAAGCATCTGTAGTTTATATGTTTAACATGGAAGAGTGAATACTTTCCCCAGAGACTGGGGCCACAGTATGTCTTCCTCTCTCATCACTTTTATGGAACAATATATTGGAGCTTCTAGACACAGAAATAAGGTACATAAAAAAGTAATGACATCCAAAGCACAAAGAATCGAAACTGTCTTTATACTCAGACAAAATGCTATAGAGCATCCTAATAAATCCACAAAATCTACAAGAATCAGTAAACAAATCTAGCAAAATTACATAAGATCAGTGTATATAAATTCATTTTATTTCTATGTATTACTAACAGTCAACATCTTATGAGAAGGAAATAATTTCACTTAAAATACTATTACACAAAATACATTGGAAAATAGCAAAGAAATACAAGATGTGCACAATTAAATATAAAAACATTTAATATTTTTATAGTAAATATAAAAATTTATATTTAATTATATAATAGAGATTGAAGAAAACTATTAACAGAGAAACATTCAATGTTCATGAATTGGAAGATTACACATTAAAACAATTTTTAACTGGGTGTGATGGCACATATCTATAGTCTCAGCACTCAAGAGACTAAGGCAGGAGGATCAGGATGAATTCAAGGTCAGTCTGGGCTACATAATTAGTTCAAGTTTAGCTTGAACTATGTAATAATACCCTCTCAGAAAAACATATATATTTCCCCAAACTGACTTACTGGTTTATTTTTTTATTTTTTATTTTTTAATTTATGTATTTGGTACAGGGTCTCTCTAGACAGCTCAGACTCATAGTGATCCTCCTTTTCACCAGCCCTATGACTTACTGCTTTAAAGCAATGTAAAATCTTAACACGTTGTTTGTAAAATTAACAAAGTGCTCTCAGTGTATAAGGAAAACTCTTAGGAGAAAATATATGTGCATTTTTTGATCACTGATAAGGAAATCAATTCTAAACTACAACACAAAGAGCACAATAAAATAAAACTGGATTTCATGAAAATTAAACCCTTTTACGCTCCAAAAGACATATCAAGAAAATGAACAGAATAGTAATAACAATAAGCTTGTCTTCTGGATGGTTAACAACCTAAGTTTGCAGACCAAAATTAGAGAAAAAGAGGGCTGCAAGGAAAGCCAACATTTTGGCCCTAGCCTTCTAAGGTCAATTAATACTCAGGACATATGAGAACTTGTACTGTAACGTCATGTAACTCAGTAGTGTCCCAAATTTTCTGATCAAAGAGATTATGGGGACAAAGAGGAAAGTGATCGATGATGTAGCGTGTGCCTAAGGAGAGTCACATGGAGAGAAAACATTCTCTCAGGCTTTCACAGAGAGCACATTGGCCAAGCAATGGCCGTGACTCATCCACATGGCTGACACTGAGAAAGGATCTACAATCTGAGGTACAGGATCCTAGGATAAATCCTGAGGGGATTTCACTGACCTTATCAAACCAAAAAACTACAACTCTTGTTGCATAGGTCCTGCTTCACCTTGGTCTTAACCATCCAGCAGAAAAGTATAAAAACGAAGTATAAGAAGTAAAGCCATGGTATTATGTTGAGCTGTAGGGGACTCAGGTCAACAATTTCTGACATTGCCAGTCAAGCAGAAGACCCAATACTATTATGGGCTACTGGGCTCTTTTAGAATATTTTGCTGAGTTTACACACCTATAATATTCAAATAACGGAACTTAACAACAAAAAGGGGATGCAGATGAATGTCCATTTTGTATCTGTGTATTTAAATGGCTAGGATCGATATACAGTTACATTCTCTTAATGAATAGAGGGATTTGTTCTAATGGTGTTTGTAAGTAGGTTATCATGTCTGTATCTTGTACAGCAATTAACCACTAGGAAGAATGTATACAATGTGTTAATTATTGAAACTGTCCTACCAGTTTGGTTTGAAACTGTCTAATTGCTATTTGCTTCTCAATAAATTTATGGAAAAAAAAAAGAAAATGAACACAAGTTAAGAAATAAATAGAACATTAAAAAACAATCTACAAAATGGGAGGAAATACTTGTAAGTCATACATTTGATAAGGGACACATGTCTAAAATATATTTTATTTATCTTTTATTAGTACATGTTTGTAGCATATAATGTTTACATTCCATGTCAGCTGTTGGTATATGCACAAAACACATCTTAATCCTTTTTTCACTCCTTTCTCTTTCTTCCCTCTCCCCTCCATCCATTTCTTGAACTTCTTTAAAAGGGGTTCTTTTGGGGGCTTTTTGTTTGCTCTTTTATTACATGTTTGGTGCATGTTTACATTTTTTGTTTAGACTTAGTATTGTACGTAACACCTTTCTTTTTGTCTTTTTCAGACAGAGTTTCACTATGCAGTTCAGGCTGGCCTCAACTCACCATATAGCCCAGACTGGCCTCGATTTGCACTGATTCTCCTGCCTCAGTTCCCCAAGTCCTGAAATTATAGGTGTGCACACCTGGCCTAACACATTTTAATTTCTTTTTTCACTCCCTTTCCCTTCTGTAATCCCATTTTTTAATCTCCTTCACATTTGATTAGGATCTCCCTATGTCCTATCATCTATTTTTTATTTGGTCCTTATTTCAATATAAGTTCCTTTTTTTTTTTTTTAGAGAGGATCTCACTGCATAGTCCAGGCTGGCCTTAAAATCACTATGTATTACTATGTAGCCGAGGCTGGCCTTAAACTCTCAGCGATCCTCCCACTTCAGCCTCCCAAATGCTGGGATGACAGGCGTGTGCCACTACACCTGGCCCAGTTTGTGTTTCTTATAGAAAAGAAATCATGCAACATTAAAGCTTATGTATCTGATTTATTTCATTCAACGTATCTCGCCTCAAGATGCCTCTATTTCCTACAAATGACTCCAGTTTATCCTTCTTTGTGGCACAATAATGTATAAATATACTTTCTTTATCCATTCATCTGTTGAAAATATAGGTTGCTTAAAAGATTTAGCTATGAATTGTGCTGCTATAAATATAGGCATGCATCATCACTACAAAATAATGGCTTTAATTCTTTTGGGAAGGTATCTTTGAGGAGAATATCTTTGAAAAGAAAACAAAAAAACCCAAATGATTAAACTGAAAATATTGTCAAAACACATAGACATTTTAACAGAGAAGATATACAAATGGCTAAACATATGAAAATATATTCTAATTATTAGTTGGAAAAGAAAACTGTAATAAAATATTACTACACACCCACTAGAAGGGACATAATAAAACACACAGGAAATATCATAGGTTGGCAAAAATGTCCAAAAACTAAAACTCCCATTCAATGCTGGAGTGAAAATAAAATAATAGTCACTTTAGAAAATAGTTTGACGGAGCCTTACAAATTCAAACACAAACACTTTATACTATACAAACTACTAATTCTGCTCCTAAATATCTACCAAAAGAAATGAAAACATACGTATAGACATTTGCACACTAATACTCACAGCATGTTATTCGTAACAATCTCAAACTAGAAACAATCCAAACACCCATCCACTGATAAATAATATACACAATATGGCATCCCCATACAGTGTAATACCATTATATGTTACAACCTGGAGGATCCTCAAAAATATGCTAACCAGGGCCGGCCAGATAGCTCAGCAGACTAAAGCTCCTGATTAGGCAGAGTGCAGTGGCCGGGGTTCAATCCCCAGCATGCCACGCCAGCCCCACCCCTGGGGCATGCTAAGAGGACCGCTGAGACTGGGCATGGTAGCACATATCTGTAACCCCAGCTCTTGGGAGGCTGAAAACAGGAGAATCACTAGGAGTCCCATCTGTGTAGTGAGACCCTGTAGACCCTTTACTAAATACATAAAAAATATGCTAACCAAAGATAAATACAAGTTTTTATATTGTATGATTCTATTTATATGAAATGTTCAGAAAAAAAATATAAAGAAAACAGATTAATAATTGCCTTGGGTTCAGAGCCAAGTTTGACTTCAAATTGTTGTATGCAAGACAGTTGTATTATATTAGATGGAATTATGATCTGGCTGTTGTCTTTATTTAAAGATTAAGTATGGCTTCAGGAGATGTGTGGACTGTGACTGTTAATCATGTCAACTTCCTTGGATTAAGAAATGCCTGGCAGATTGGTAAAGCATACTTCTACATGTGTTTCAGTCATGGAGATGTGGCCTTGGCTATCATGAGTGGTCCCTTGCCCCTTGCTCTGTGGCATTGTTCCCCCTGCTCTGCTTCTTATTCACCTAAGCATCTCTGCTGTGTCATGCCCTTTCACCATGATGTATCTCCTTGAAGCCACCTGATCATGGACTGAATCCCCTGACACCATGAGCCAAATCAAACCTCTCCTAAAGTTGTAGGTATCAGTGTCTTTTTTTTCTTTTGATACAGGGTCTTGCCACACAATTTGGACTTGTAGTGATCCTCCTGTCACAGCTTCCCCAGCACTGGGATTACAGGCATATGCCCAGTTTCCATGGCTGGAAGGCACGCCCAAGTTTCCAGGGTCAGCATGGCATGTGGTACCAGTGATCAAACTCAGATCTTTGCACTTTCCAGGCAGGTGCTTAGACCACTGAGCTATCTCCCCAGCCCGGTAGGTATCAGTTTTGTGTCTCAGAAACAGGAAAACTGATCAATGGTTTCTGACAGGCCACAAGGATACTATAGGGATGAGTAAACATTTTCAGAATTAAATTGTGATGACAGTTGCTGTGTTTAGTTTTCTACTCCTGCGTAACAAACTATAACAAATTCAGAGTTTTAATTATTCATTATTATTTCAGTTTCTCACAGGTCAGAAGACCAGACATGGCCAAAGTGGATTTTACAAGGCCTACACTCAAGGCTTCAGCAGGCTGCCTTCTCACATGGAGCTCAGGAGCCTCTTCCAAGCTTTATTGGTTACTGGCAGAAATCACGGACTGCTAGAACTGAGGCCTTGCTTCCCCACAAGCAATTCATGATAGTAGCTTCTACTGAGCAGTAGGAGAGTGTCTCTTATGGTAGTCCTTTTTTCAAGGACTTATATCTTATTAATTGAGGCCCAGCCAAGATAATCTGCCTTTCCATCAAGTCATAATCAACTGACTAGGAACCTTAATTATATTGGTAAAAATCCATTCATCTTTGCCATATAATGTAACCTAATTATGGGGGTGTCATCCTATCATATTCATAGGTTCTGCCCATACTCCAGCAGAGAATATATATATATATATATATATATATATATATATATTTAATCATTAAAGATGAAATGTTGCCCATAGTATTATAATTCCATTTTGATTTGTGATACTTTTGATTAAACGAACTAAACCTAGGATTATCTTTTAGAAAATGATTTAATAGGAAAGGGTTTCATACATTCATTGAGCATACCCTATATAATTAATTCACAGTAACCATTTCACATGAGTGCAACTATCAACTTTTCTATTAATTGAGTTTTATTCCTCTGTCAGTGTTTTTAGCAATGAATGGAGGCTCGTTTACATTCAAAGACATCAGCTTTCCAAAGACAATAGTTTCCTTTAGACAAAAAGTTTTCACTCTCTGAGTGTTCCACCAGGCAGTGGCCCCACTTTGCACTTCTCTCAAACAAACTATGAACAATGATGGTTAGTCACATGAAGCCCCACTTTGTGAGCTGCATACTTCCTAATATTTCATTCACTCAAAGGTCAGGAACTATGAGTTCTGGGGATTCTTTATAGCGTGTCAGGCCCATCTTTGAAGTCTAGCTGCTCATGGTGTTTTGTGTCTGATGAACTGCTGTCTAAAACTAAGTATTCCCTGACTTCAGTCCACCTGCAGAACTTGAGTCTTTAAAGATCTCACAGTACAAAACAACACAGCAGGCCTCTGTGATTCTACTTCAGGTATTATCTTGTCACCGGCAAGCATGACAAGTTCCCTAAGTATATGCCTAGCAATGTGAACTGGATGGTTATCTTGTAGTTTGGCACTGTGAAGCTGAAACATACTTGTTACCATGGAAATAAAATACAAAAGGAGCTGCCCATCCTGGGGTGGAGTGGATGGGGCTGTTTGGAATGCTTTCAAGGGCTTTATGTTAAATGTACAGAAACTCTTTGCTTGATTTATTTATGTGAAAATAAAAATCTTCCTTTAGAATATGCAAAAGCAATCTTACTATAAAACCCATGAACTATCAGCATATAAACAAACTCAAGAATTAGGCTCATTTGTTTCCTGTAATCTTATTGACTATAATGCCTACAATACCAGATCATGGGGGAAATTTTAAGGCTTTATTCAATTATTCAAGGATGCAGATACATTACTAGAATGTGCTGTAGATCAGACTGTCTGCTTTTACCTAAATAGCATCTTTAGGTCAACGGCTGGCATTGCCTATTCAGTGTTTACCTTCCAAGTTGGGTCATGTTCTATATAACTCATAACACGTAGAGGCTAAAATGCCCTTCCCTTGGCAGGATAGCACAGTAGTTCACAGAAGTTAAGTCCAAGGGATAAGGATTGGATTCTTTAGATTAGAAGCCCAGTTCTGCAACTTAGCAGCTATGCTCATTTAGGCAGTTACTTAAATTCCATAAGCCTCAGTTTTCTCATCTATGAAATGAGTGCAAGAGCATAGGGCACAGGTCGGCAACCTATGACCAGTGAACCAGATCTGGCTCAGAAGCAATGCTGTAAAGAAAGTTTTATGGGAGCATGCTCCTGCTCATTTACTCAAAATATATTGTATGTAGCTGTTTTCAGAGAGATTAATTACATGGCCTCTAAAGCCTAAAATATTTGGAATCTGACCCTTTATAGAAGAAACCTTCCAGCTTCTGAAAAAAGGGGTTTTATAAAGATTGAATGAGATAACTCATGTAAGGTGTTCCATATGGCTAAGTAACCAATAAATGTTTGTGATGTTATCATTTATTAATAGTAAAAATCATGGTGTCTAAAGTTCCTAAAATTTGGAGAGGCATCTTTGTACATTACACTTCGGAGCTGCCTGTCCTTAAAGTGATAACTTAGGATCAGCAGGCTTAGCCTCTTTTTTGATGTGCCAGTCACAGAGGTGGCTGAGCTGGTAGAGCTACAGGATATAATATGCAGCTGTCAGAGCAGGGCACAGAGCCCAGTGACCACAGATAGGCAGCTGCCATGCCTCACCCCTTTCGTGTAACTGATACTACTCAGCCAGTCCTGGATGGAGGATCAGTTGGTCACAGGTGTGTGACACATGCATATTCATGACTGGCCCTAGTCCTAACCAAGCTATGGAGATGAGAGAGTGGGGGAAGGGCTGGAGTTGGGCTTAGATGATGACTGGAGCAGGTACAGGCAGCCACAATAGAGTCCATTCCCATTTCCCCAGGAAGTAACTGGTTCCTCAACATATATTATGCTTGTCTAGAATTGGAAATAATAAGCATTGTCTAGTATAAAAATGTTTAAATGTCAGCTTAGCTATAACAATTTCAAATAATATAACAGCTCCAATGCTGATAACTTATCATAGAATTGATACTGCAGGCCCCATATTAGTACACTTGAGAATGAACTTCAGTCAATCACTCACCCAATGTTTCTCATAGACCCTTCAAACAACCATCACAAAGTTGTCTTTCAAAGCAATTATTAAAAAGATCTAAAGAGTTAGCATGGAAGCCAGGCATGGTGGTACATGCTTGTAATCCTAGTACTCAGAAGGCTGAAGCAGGAGATTGCCATGAGTGTGAGGCCAGCCTGTTCTAATAGTCAATTCAAGGCCAATCTGAACTATTCAGTGAGACATCCCATCTCAAAACTCCCCCTCCAAAAGAAGATAAGGATTTATGCAGAAACAGTGATTTTCATATACAAATTACTGCCTATGTTCTCTGTTCCTGTCTAGAATCTTGAGCACCTCACCTAATCAATTTTTATTTCAAAGCCCTGTGTGCTATAAGCTATAAGAACATACAAAATTAGAAAAGCCATGATTCAAAATTGTTTCTTGTTGGATGCCAGCAGATTCTTGTTAGTCCTTCCCAACAGGATCAAAATTACATCAAGTCCACAGAAGGAAAAATATGGCCAGTAGGAAACCTCAAATTGGCCAGTAGTTTACATGTTAAAATGGAATCACTGAATCATGCAAACTCAGAGTTGTAAAGTATATGCATTCTTCCCAAGAATCTTCCTGCTCAATCATTTCACTGGTATTATTTTTAAAAATCAGGTCCCTTTTTGGATGTAGCTGCTCACTAAATTCCATGCACACAACCATAACAGTCAGGTCATTGCCCAGAGGAGTTTAGCATCAAAGAGAGGCAAGGTGGTGTCTGCTGCTGTTGCTGCTAGAAATGAAGACCAGGCATTGGTGGAAAGGTATCAGAAAGGTCTGGTAGGGGCCGGGGAGATGGCTCAGTGGAATAAGTGCTTCCCTGGCAAGTGCAAGGGTCTGAGTTCAGTCCCCGGTTACACCAAAAAAAAAAAAGAAAGAAAGAAAGAAAGGTCTGGCTGAAATGATTTTAGTTTATAATGTGTCCAAACTAACATTCAAGTTTATTCAGAGTGCTTCGCAATCCTGCTTCCTCAAATGGTTGAGTACCACCTGATAACAGCTGCAAGCTTTTCACAGTAATCTCCTGTCCCTTCCATACTGAAGCAGCATTCAGTGGAAGTTGTCTGAGAGCTTGGACAAGGCTTTGCTTTCTTTGGCCTGAGTAAATATCAACAATCATCTCCTTTTCCTGATATCAAACATTTGGATTAGCAAGGAGTAGCAACGGCACCTGAAGAAACTTCAACAAAGTACAGCCCCTTAAGTTCCCAGTCAACTTGATTACCAAAAAGAGTAATCAACTACCAACTTCATCTATTTGTGCAGTTAATACAAATACTACTCTCCCCTCAAATCTCAGCAGCTCTGTACCTCAACTCAAGATACAGTGACTCTCTTAATATCTGATATATGTATATATACTTCTTTGATACACACACAAATATGTGCGTGTATATATATATATTATAATATAAATACAAAAGCAGAAAAGTTAATACAGGAGAAGCTGTGTCTGTTTTTACTCTTTCTTTTTGTAAGGAACAGGTTTAGAAACACGTGGAGATATTACTGCATTCTCAGTTTGCTAGGGTTGCTGTATCAAAGAACTTCAACATAAGGGACTTAAATAGCACAAGTTTACTGTGTCACAATTCTGGAAGCTAGATATCTACCTTTCAGAACCAAGGTTTCAGCAGGATTAGTCTTTTGAGAACTTATGATATAAACAAAACTGCTCACAAGTCCCACTGTACGTAAATGTCTTTATATAAACTTTCTGAGTATATGCAGTTGCAGGTTGGATGAATTTAATATATTAAATATAGTTGCACACCTTATCGATCTGTGAGGTTGTTAGACATGTGGACACAAAAAAAAATTACTGAATCTCCTCTTGATAAATATGAATCAGATTATGGCTTGAAATAAAACACAGTCAAATTTTAAGAACCTTGGGGCTGGAGAGATGGCTCAGTGGTCTAAAGCACCTACTTGGAACAAGCCTGGCAAAGCACAGGGACCACGGTTCGATCCCCCAGCACCACATGCCGGCCAGCCGCGCCCCCTGGTGGGCTGAGCTGGCCACACACACACACAATAAATAAATGTTAAAAAAAAAAAAATAAATAAAAGCTTAACCTTTAAAAAAAAATTTTAAGAACCTACTGCTGATATTGAATGCAAATAGGAAAAAATACTTGCTGAATTTACATCCTTATTTTTTGATCTTGTTGACTCAATCTGACTTGCACATATACATAATCATTCATTAGAGATTATGAATATAGTCAATCTGACTTGCACATATAATCATTTATTAGAGATTATGAATACAGTGTTTTTTAAAAAACAGATGCAATGTGCAGTGTCAATAAGGGTACTGATCTCCCACACTGCAGCTTGAGACCTCTTCATTTATTCAAAATCAAATATATACAGTTATTGCTAAGGCTACATGATACATACATATAAATCTCTAAAGAAAATTGTGTTCAGAATGCTATGGTGAAAAAAATGGCAGATACATTGTATCTAACAGTAACAGATTAATGTAATCTTTCTCTCAATACTTTAATTTTTGTCATCATTTGTTATAAAGTTACATACCTTGGAAAGTAGGGTTGGTGGTGGTGAGAATGGTTTCATGTTTTTTCTCTATTTTCTAATAAGGAAAATGAACACTTAGGCAAATTTTCTACAGTGATGCAGTTCATTGACATGTCCTAATCAATATAGTTGAGCAATGCCATGAAGGACCTCAGGTCACATCTTGGAAAAAAATGACAGGTGTGACAAATAACAGAAAAGAGTGCTACTAACCAAACACAAAGGAAAGAAGCTTCTGCTCTGGAAGCTTCAGCACAAGTGCTAAGCTACTTCGTGTGCCAGTCTGCCAGCCTCCTCACTTTTCATTTCTGTCCTGGGTGCCTCACTTCTTATTTCTTCAAATTCAGATGGTGGAAAGCAATCTCAGAAAGTGCTTAGCTCAATCAGTGTGCAGCCACTCAGACACCTCCAGGGGGAAATGACAAGCATCAGCTTCAGACAGTGGAGGGAAGGGAAAGCTGTGTGCAAATCTGGAATCATCCGTCATGAGCAAAGGTGGAAAATTATAGAGGTACTCTTTAGGGGTCACAGAGATAGCATTTAGGATTCCACGACTGCAATTTAAAAAATGGCACCCTTCTGGATTGAATCATTTTACCCGACCGCTCAAGTCCCTAACTTAGAATCAGGAAGCAAATTACAATCTACGGAGTCCAAGCATGAAATTATGAATGTTTGATAAGTTATGGTCTAGACTTCATTCTATGTCTTCAAACCAGGGCTAAGACAAAAATCTCCCATTTTGTCCAACAAAAGATCTACCTGGCATACAGATATTTTTGGTCATTCATTCTTTCACTTACTCATTCAGTAGATATGGGGATCTCATATACACACAACCACACAAAATGAGAAAAGCTGCTCAGGCTCCTCATGGAACAGAGAAAAAACTCAGTCTCTGTGGCCTGACACCTGGAGAAAGCTGACAGACTTTAAAATGCCTAGACAAGTAGTTTTTCTACTTTCCTGTATCATGAAGGAATTTGGACCCTTAATGTTATCTAGAGCAAATATCATGCATTTTCACGCAGTTAAGTTACTTCTCTTCATTTACCACCTGTCCACCTCTTCGCTGACTTTATTTGCTCAGGTTTCAGTGGATATCTACTATGCTATGCTCTTTCAGTAGAATGAATAAACTGTCTACTTAGATAATCCTGAAAAACTGTTCCTGAACTGAACATTAAGTTCAGTTAGTTCACTCACCATATCACCTTATGCACAATGATGAATCCTGTTTGACGTTTGCCAAGTACACATTTTTACCTTTCTAATTTCCTCAAGCAGGGTCAGCTATATATAAAGAAACAAAGTAGGGGCTGGGGAGATAGCTCAGTGGACTAAGCGCTTGCCTGGCAAGTGCAAGGGCCTGAGTTCAATCCCCAGTTCCGGGAAAAAAAAAAAAAAAAAAAAAAGTAGCTAGAAAGAGTTGATCTACCTAGAATTTAACTATGTTATGAAGAAATAACTTTAGCTTTGACTTAGAAAAATTTTCTTAATACATTTCTAATAACTCTAAAAGTACTACCATATTTCATTTTTGCAGGGTGATTTATAAGTTATTTCTATTTTATGATATCAAGTCATTTTGGTGTCCTGAACTCCCACAATAAATATCTCTAAAATATTTAGTATTGAAAGCAATGTAAAGGAGACTTCACCATTAGCTAAGCAATCACTATAAAATTTTTATTCTCCCCCTTTTCTTGTTTCAGATTTTAAGTTTTTACATTTTCAGAACTCTGCTCTCCATTGTCTTTATTATTTAAAATTTCTCACTTCTTCTGCTTTAGGACATTTCTCCAGGTTGTCAGAATTCTCATTACTCACCTGAGCCTTCCCTGTATCTGAAGCCTTCACAATCTCTCATCCCCAATCTTCCATTGCCAGTCCACCCACATGAACAAACTCTCATTCTCTCTGTTTAGCAGTACCAGGACAGCAATGAAGCCTTGATACATAGCTTTACCTTCCACTATAATTTTGCATCATGGTAACTGTTACTAGAAACACATACGTAGACAGGGTGTCTTAAAATTATCTCACCATATCCATTAAAATGCAGCTTACCTTAAATTTTACGAGATCTATAAAGTATATACCACAATATATATATATATAGATAGATAGATAGATAGATAGATAGATATAAATATATATCTTGTCATATAAGACAATATGATCAATTCTAAAGTAAATTAGCTTTTGTTTATATTATAGTATTTCTTATGTCTGGATTTCTATCTTACTATTTTGTTCATATTACTTTAAAGTCAATGTTATTTCCCTAAATGTAAAACTATTGATTATAATATAGTAGGATATAAAATGGATTTTAACCATCTTAAGTTACAAATATCAGAACAAAAGATTATGTCATCAAGTCACTTAAATAGCCAAAGATGACAAAGAAAAATTTGATAATTTTACAATTTTCACTATTCCAATTTTCAAATACTGTAATTTTTCAATTTCCAATAGTAGCTATACGGGAACACTATAAAGAATTTCAAATTACCCCAAATTTTTTATTTCCTTTACATCCTAGTAACCTCTACTTCCTAGTAGCTGCTCTATTATTTTAGTTACATATACAACTAACTTTTCCAACTGCAATGTTTTAAATTAGATGCTGTTTACCAAATTAAATGGAGAAGTAAGTGTCATATAAAAACTTCAATAGCAAATATAAGAGTAATGGACCTCCCCATACTGCAACCAGAAAGTCTTCACTCTTCATAAAAATATTCACAGAAGGAAAAACACTGGATAGTCAATATTTGCAAAAGTTTCATCTATATATCAAAACACCCAGAAGACAATAGCAAAAGACTGTAATACAACTTTGTGAGGGAAGCTGGTTGGGCATTTCTGTACTTATTTAACTAGATAGGAAAAGGGAAAGCCACAGAACAGTCAGAAGAATATTTGCAATGCAAGTAGAGGGGCCAAGTGCATCTGAGTGTGTGCCAGACACAGGGGCCTCTCCTTAATTCGCATGGAGCAACGTCTTCATGTGGTGCATAGCATCAAGCTGAACGTCCTATAGTTTTCCAACTTTTGTCAGTTCACTAGATGTTTACCGAGTGCCTTGCCTGGGCACTCAATACTTCGGGTATGCCATCCAGCACTATGTGCGTTGTTCCAACACCATCTGTCACTTAAGCTTCCACAGATTCAAAAATTTCAATTCTAACTAATCTACACAGCACTCAAACTGAAGCTATAATTCAAATTTCGACATGAAGCTTGAATTCCTTTTCAGTGTTCTTCAACTTTGACCCAACTCCCCCCCACCACTCCTTCACTGAAAAGGGCCAAGACAACAGCCCAGCAAGTGGGGCAGGCAAAACAGGCCTCCTTTGTTCACTTTTGTCCTTTCAGCTCCCTATTGAGGTAAGAGACTGAAAAGGCACACCAAGCTTTGGAAGGCAGCAGCATGCTTGCTCGCAAGCCACCCTCCCTCAAAGAACCAAAAAACTCCAGGACGAACCTCTTTCACAGTTCATTCTTACCTTAAAGTGTAATTAGTGGAAGATTAGTACTTCTCCTCTCCTTTTCCTTTGAAAGAGAATCTGTTCATGGTGTTTTATATGAGCTTGTAATGTTCATCAAAAATGCATACTGTAAATCATACCATTCAAATACCAAGGGCATCTGAAAGTGGCATGGAATTAGCTTTAAAGTTGAAATTTAGAAAAAAAGATTACTACATGCTGAATACATGTACTGAATTTTTTGAATGCTCTCAGCCCACTTGAGAAAGATAAATCAAATTCATTGCATATTACCCAGTGGAAGACCTCCTACAGGATTCTCTCAGAATGCCCTGGGAATGGATTTTTCTACTAATAGTGAGTTTTGAACCAATATACCATGCACATCAAAAAATGTAAATATATACAAATGTACCGTTTCCAGTCCTGCATTTTATAATAAAGACTTGTAATGGATCCTTTATGTCCAGTAGTGTCATTTTCATTGTCCTGTGAACTTAACAATGCTTTGATATAGGGATACATAGTGGCTGGAGAGATAGCTCAGCAGTCTAAGCCCCTGCATGGCAAACTCAAGGACCTGTGTTCAATCCCCAGTATTGCATGCCATGCTGGGTGCACCAAGCTAGCCACAAAAACCGGCATGGTGGTACATGCCGATGGTCCCAGAACCAGGGAGGCTAAAGCAGAGGGATCATTGAGAGTCTGAGGTGTGTGGCGAGACCCTGTAACAAATGAGTAAATAAAAGATTAAAAATGTATTTACAAACACAGGGACACATAGAAGAAAATCAGAGAACCCATAATACAAGATAAAATTTATCAATCCCATATACACTGTATAAGCCATTTGGACAGGTTGAGCCATGGAGCAGAATTAGCAGTTTTACATTTGGGCCCTTTACTACCAGCAGCTCTTATATTCACTAGCATTTTAGTCACTGGAAGGAAACCCCACATCAGACTGTTAATTTTTTTTTCTAATTTGAAATTCCAGCCTTGTAGGCCAGGAAAATAGGTCAATTAAGTTGATACCACATCTTTTTTATTAGCTTGGCTAAGCAATTATAATTGGGTGGTGAGGGTTTAGGCTGTCATCTTTGAAGATGCAACGGTGAGGAGAAATGCCCAGTGCAGAACTGTAATTTACAACACCAGCACACCCCTAAATATTCAACATAAGGATATTCCAATCTATTTTTAGAACTAATTTGCTCCTGATCAGAATTAAAATAATGTCACCTGGGGACAATAAAGCAACAGCATACTAATTTAATATACTCCTGCAGCAGAGTAATTTGGCATTGGTGCACTACGAATATACACACTCCAACAGATTTTTAGAAAATCACAAGAGTGTATGTCAATAGTTCTCTCTTATCCTGGATGTGACATATACATACTGCACAGCATCTAGTTTGTGCCTTACACAAAGAGAGGTGACCAATAAAAACATTGGAATCCACGTCTCCTTTTAGTAAAAACTTTAGAAAGTAACAGGGACAGCGTCTCATACCCATTACATAGCCATTATCAAGAAAACAGAAAGTAACAAGTGTCAGTGATGATGTGGAGAAACCTGAACCCCAATGCACCGTTGGTGGGAATGTAAGATGATACTGATGCTACAGAGAACAGGAAGGTGGCTCCTCAGAAATATTAAAATATAATTACTACCTGACTCAGCAGTCTCACTGCTGGGTATAAATCCAAAAGAATTCAAAGCAAAGACTCAAACAAATATTTGTACTGTACACCCATGATCATACAAAAAGCCAAAAGGTAGAAGTAACCCAGGTGTCTGCCAACAGATGAATAGATAGACAAGATGCGGTACACAAGAATGAATATCTAGGGGCCGGGGAGATGGCTCAGTGGAATAAGAGCTTCCCTGGCAAGCGCAAGGGCCTGAGTTCAATCCCCGGTTCCGAAAAAAAAAAAAAAAAAAAAAAAAAAAGATATTTGGGGCCGGGGAGATGGCTCAGTAGGATAAGCGCTTGACTGGGAAACGCAAGGATCTGAGTTCAATCCCCGGCTCTGCAAAAAAAAAAAAAAAAAGAATGAATATCTATACAAGGGAAGGAAATTTTGACACATGGATGAAACTTGAAGTTATGCTAAGTGAAACAAGCTAGTCACAAAGGCACAAAGTCAAATGATTCCAATCATATGATGTACTAAGGGTAGGCAAATTCATAGAGGCATAAAGTTGAATGGTGGTTGCCAGGAGCTAGGGGGAGAAAAGATAAGTTATTGTTTTGTGGACACAGTTTTCATTTAGGGAGATAAAAAACATTCTGCAAGATGGCTGCACACTATACAACTGTTCTTATTCCCAGTAAAGTATACACAGTACTTTAAAATGGGTAAATGTGTATACTTTACAGGGTATGTATTTTGCTACAACAAAAAGTAACTCAGCAATAACATATTTTATATCAATATACTACCTTTGTTTAAAAATAACTTGATAGTGAAGAATTTAAGTTGCTCAAATTGGAAGCAAAGCCATTCCTGAATTTTACTCTCTCACATAGCCTGATTTTTCTCATTTTGAGAGGAAAACCAATGATTGTTGATTTGGGTGCATTTTTTCATTCTTGAAATCTTTAGGGGATACTAGAGTGGGGGTTTTATGAGCTGGGGACAAAGGTATGTGTTGTGGGTGGGAAATGGGGAGATGTTGGGCAAAGGGTACGAAGTTCTAATAAAATAGGAGGAATACATTTTAGAAATATAATGTATAGCATGGTGACTATGGTTAACCATACTGTACTGCATTCTTGAAATTTAAGGCAATAGACCTTAAATGTTCTTGCCACACAAAAAAAGCAACATACAAAGTGATAGATATGTTACTAATTGGATTATGGTATTATTTCACAATATAAATGTTTATCAAAACACTAATTTGTACACCTTAAATATATATGATTTTTACATGTCAGTTGTACCTCAGTTAAGCTGGAGGGGCAGCACAAATTTCTTGGATGTCAATAAAGACATGTTTAAACCAAACGGTCTTTTCATTTGCCTGAGCCAACAAAGGGTTTAATAAAATAAGCCACTAGATTCTTGCCCATGGTGTCTAGGTTCCACCTTTGTCCTCACCTGCCAGGAAGATTCAGATGGGAAAGCATGACTTTGAAAATAAAAAGACTTCCTACATGTACTTTTTAAGTAAGAATTTCCTGAAGAATTTCCAGTCATGTTCAAACCACTTCCTCTTTACTAGTCATCTCAGCAGGTAAGGGCCGACCTTACAGTGGCTTCTCCAAACACACAAAACTTGCCAGAGAAGGAAAACCTGTTAAGAGCTCCAAACTCCAGTTAAACTTGCTCTGGATTGCCATGCTGTGTATATGCAAACTGTTCTTCAGAATGGGGTAAGATTCCAAGGCAGGACATTCAAGTCAGGACCCTACAATGCATGGTGTAAGCACCGGCATGGGTGCCTCAAGAGTCACCTATGAAAGGAGTAGTGACTGCTGGGGACCATAAGGAGCTCCCTCCAAGTTCTATCACCTGTTTCATGACTTGAGACTAGTTGCACCAGTGTGTTCAGTTTGTGCAAGTTCATCAAGCTATACATTTCTGAGGTGTTTAAAAAAGAAGAAAACATGTGTAGGGGCAATAAAATAAAATTAATCACCAGAACGGCATAAGTTTTGTTCTGCTCACAACAATCTCCCCAGTATCTAGAAAAAGAAGCCATACACTCAGCAAATATTTATCAATGAATATCTTAGAGAACATCTGCTTGTGGTGCTTCATTAAAATAACTTACTTGCAAATACACAACATAGCTACAGAGTCTATGTCTACACAACATTATTTGAAGTGATTCTTAAAGAAATTTTCTACACACTAAGAAGAATGTATGCAGTGTGTTAATTATTGAAACTGTCCTACCGATTTGATTTCAAACTGTCTCATTGCTATTTGTTTATCAATGAAATTATGGCGCAAAAAAAAAAAAAGAAATTTTCTACAACCTAGGTGTACCCATTCTCTCACACACTTTTTAAGCACTCACACCCAACCATTATTGTCAATGTAGTTGCATGGGCCTCACAGGAAGTTGTATTTCCAAAGATGACTTGCTTTTCATGTACTGTCACTGCCATGAAACAATGATATGGCACAAGGGCACTGGCATTCAATCCAAAGACTATATCACTACTTTGCACTAAGAGACCGGGCCACCCTGATGAAGCCCCCTGAACTCTTTTGGAAATCCAAAGGGCTAGACATAATGTTCGCTAAGTCCTATGTTAGCTCTACAATCCCAGGAACATGTAAAATGTTCAGCAGCTTTCCTGTAATAAGGTAGAAAGAAGGATGAAAGAAGATCACGAGTCCATGGTATTACAAACACGAAACGAATCTATTTTTCCAATAAATTGGTTAGTAATTCTAAAAGCTATGCCAGGAATAGCTGCTTTCATTTCAATTTTTCTTTACTACTGGCTAAGGTCAAACACCTCTGCATATACACCATATATTCCCATATATTTAGGATATTGAATGCTTTTCTAGGGTTTTATGTTGGGGTCCTATTCCAATCCACATTCAATGTGAGGAATAACTCCTCTGCAGTCAAAATAATCTAAAAAGACATTCAAGAATGGGGTCTGAAATAGAAGCATTTGCCAAATACAAATACTGCTTTTTAAAAAAAAAAAAAAAAAAAAGATGGAACTCAGGACCTTGCACTTGCTAGGCAGGCACTTATGCAGCTGAACTATCTTCCTGGGACTGCCTTTTTTTTTTTTTTTTTTAAAATTATGATGTGCCAGGAATCTCCCTCTGTAATGGCAGGGGGCTCTGATTCGTGAGAACACTTTAATGACTATAATGGGTTCTATTGTAGGTTAACACCCACATACTTAAAAGCTAAATGGAATAAAAGAACACGTAAAGGAATTAAAGCCAGGGGAAAGGGGATAACTTCTTCCTACAACATGGTTTCCTTAATTAAATATTACCCACTTTTATGAAGTCCACAAGAATTAAATGGGCTTATAATGTACCTTCCTGGTTTTGAACACTTGGATTCTCCATTTCCCTAAGTTAATGAAAGGTCACATTTTCACAGTCTTGGGTGGCAAAATACCAGAACAAAAAGAGCAAAAAGCTAACCCCTCCTACCTCCTAGCAGGGTGGTCTTGGGGAAGTTACTTAACCTAAATAAGCTTCTGTTTAATAATTTTTTAATGAGATTGTTGTTAGAATTAAATAAGATAATATGTGCAACGTGCCCGCTGTCTGCCACTTCTGAAGCTCTCATATCGTTACCATTAAAATCCATTTCAGCGCTTCTAGATAGTCCCATTAACATAGTATTTTCGTAGCACAGCATGGTCAGCATAACGCAGTTTCAATCCAAGCAGCCAGGCCCATAGGTTTGTATACAGCGGCCAACGTGTTTTTTTATCAGAATAACCCCAGGGGATGATCAAGTGCAGAGCCAGGGCCCCAGACCTTGTGACACTCCTTCCGTCTGTTCCCACAAGAGCACCCAGGCTCTCAGACCCGCACTTCCAAGCGTCAACCATCCCGGAGCCTCTCAGGACACCTCTGAGCCTAGTGCAGGTGGCAGCTGGCACCCGGACCACAAACAGAGCAGGACAGAGGCTGAGCAGGCAAGAGACGCCCCCGCTTGGCGACCTCTTTTTGCGCCCGCCGCTGCAGGCGGAGACAGGAGACGCGGCGGCGGGCAGGGGCCTGGCCCGGGAACTCCGCCGGGCGCTGGCTGAGGCCCGCAGCACACCTCTCCTCGCGTCACCAACCACGACACCCCGGGTCCCCCACAGGGCCGGCACGACCAAGCTGGCGACCGCCCAGGGCTGAGGTGTCGAGGCGCCCACCCGCGCCGCGTGGGCCGGGGGCGGCGCCCCGCGCAGATGGCGCTGGTCGCCGGGCGGAGGATGCTCGAGCGCGAGCACCGCCCGGGCTGCAGCCAGCACCCCGCGCGCCGCCGCGCCGCGAAGAGGGAAGAGCTCTTCCCCGGCAGCCCGCAGGTCCGGTCCGCAGAGGCTGGGTGTGGTGCGGTCCACAAAGCCCCAGCCCGCGCCCAGGCCCGCCGTCCTCCCCGCGCGTGAGTCCCCTGCGGAGCGGCGGGCGTGGAGCAGAGCCGGCCTCCCCCGAACCGGGCGACGCGCGCAGGTGTGGGCGCCGCCGAACAAAGCCCACGCCCAGATGTGCCGGGGACGGGCGGGTCGCCGTGCGCCCTCGCGGGGTCGCACCTCCGCCCCCGGGTTAAGCCGCGAAGCCGGCCCGGCCGCCGGTGGTGCGCCAGGGAGCCCCGCGCACCCGCTTCCCGGAGACGCGGGCGCGGCGTGGGCAGAAGTTGCCGCGCGGCGAGGGCAGAGCGGCCGCCGGCCGTGTCAGGGGTCGGGGGCGGGAGGAGCCGGCGCCGCCTGACAGGGGTCGCCGCGCCGCGCCGAGAGACCCGCCGGGCACGTACCGAGCTTCTCACGTCCTCGCGCCGCGCCCGCCGCTCCGCCCCGGCGACCGTCCGGGACCCCGAAGCGCAGCTGTCGTTGCCGTGTGACGCGGCTGTAGCCTGCAGTGGCCGCCGCCGGGCCGCC
>NW_004524644.1:11076-58893 GCF_000260255.1 Octodon degus | reverse complement strand
AAAAAAAAAAAAAAAAAAAACAGAAAAGAGGCGCTCAGTGTCTTCCACCCTGCTCAGCCGGATGGCTATTTTGTTGGCCTGTCTTGCTTCACAGCACCCGTTCCACGCGGCCCTCGGATGGCGCGTCCCTGCGAAAGGCAGGTGCTGTCACTCTGTGGCTGTGGGCGTTGGGTTTCCGGGCGGCAAAAGGAACAAATTCGTGATCGGTGCTTACGGTCGGATTCGGGAGTGTGGTGGAGTTCCGTGGGGTTCTTCCGTGTTAAGTACTAAGGGGATTCCTCCAAAACCTAATATTTGTAGGAACGGGGCATGCCGTGCGGCCCGTCCTCCCCGGAGGGCTGCGCTGGAGGAACCTAGTTTCTCATGATGCTCCCCTGGGATTGAAGACAACCCCTCGTCTGAGCTCCCAGCTGACCTCTAGGGCCGCCCTCAGGTGCCTCAGGTGCCCTCAGCTCCTGGGCACACCTGCCCTCAGGTCCCCCACCCCTTGCTCTCACCACTTGGACCCGCTTCCCTCTGCGCGGAGAAAGTGGTCCTCTTTCCCCTCCCCTGCTGCCAGCCACCCTGTCTCCTTCAGTCCTGAAGTAGTGTGAGGCCCTCTGCCTCCTGGGCCCCTGCTAGAGTCACACCCTTCCCCCTCACCGTCCTCAGGCTGGTCTGTGCTCCATGGCCACTCACCCAGGGACCCAGGAACCAGCGCCTGTATTAATTGCTCGGAAATACTTTTCTATCATTTTTTTTAAAAGTACTTAGTTTAGGGTCTTACTACACAGCTCAGACTTGTAGTGATCCTCCTGTTTTCAGCCTCCCCTAAAAAGAAAAGAAAAATGATTCAGTGGTACTCCTACATGAACATCTGCACTGTTTCTCTGCTGTCTAAAAATAAATTCCAGGTCTCCTCCTGTGCTTTTCAACCTGCCTCTGACTCACCTACCTCTTCATCCTCAGTGAGGAGAATTTTCGTAACTAAGCCCCTGCCTGTAAGAGTCCTACCTAGAATATCGTTCCATCTCTTGTTCATCCAGCAAACTCTTGATCATCCTTCAAACCACCCACTTGGTTGTTGCCTCTTTGGTGAATGTTTTCCTGAGGCCCTGTGTGTTGTAATCAACTGCTTGCATGCCTCACTACGAACAGTTCATTTCTTTAAGAACAATTTGTCCTATTTTTGTGTGATCTGATCTCTCACAGATACAAAGGAAGCCACAAATAACCATAATATCTCAGTTCACACTCTTTCATTCCTACCTGTGAAGAAGACCTGAGCCCCTCAGCTCCCTTCCTTCTTGCCAGGACTCTTGGGGTGTCCCTGTGTGTCCTTTTCATGTCCATCTACTCTCCCGAGGCTGCCCCTTGGATATCCAATACTTCAATCCATCACTTCAGTGATTTCCTGACCATATTCTTTCTCTTGAATCCTACAGGGCAAGTCTCTGAGGTGGGAAGAAGACATTTTCTCCTTCGTTCTTACCCTGGAAGTATGCCAGGCATGGCAGTATGTTTCCTGAGTACTGAACCAACAGGCTGTGTCCCCCAGTGTCACAGCCTCATAAAGACCCTCCTTAACTCCTTTAGCTTCTTCTGGAATTGCCCTTCCTTTCTACGGTCCAGTCCTGGCCCATGAAACCAGGATGGAGAAAGAATGAGACCCTGTGAGGTCCTCGCCAGTCCCTTGGAGACCATTTAGGATACAGAGGTGCTGGGGGTTGTTGATGGATGAGTACATGATGAATCTCTGGCATATGACAGCTTCTCTGGGTGCAGCTTTCCTATTGGTACAGGTAGAATAGCAGCATGGTATCCAGGGCGATCGTGCAGGTCAACTTAACACAATGGACAGGATCTAGGATATTAATAAATTGTTTGATGCTTGAATTCAAAACAAAACAAAAACCAAGAAGCCCATAGAGGAAAATTCTTCAAAGGAGATGGGAACAACATTAACAGCACAAAATTAAACTTAAATAAATTTGATACTCTGTGATGGTTGCAAGAATACAAAATTATCTTAAATTTCCAGTTTATGGTTTCAACTGCTCTGCAGCCTTACATTGCTGGGGATTAGTCTCCCCAGAGGATGAGCCACCAGGAGAACCAAACAGCTGCAGAAAGGAAGGGAGCATGGGAGGAGGGGCTGGAAGAATGATCTGAAAAAGGATTAGGCAGATGCCTGAGTGGGCAGAAGGACTTTCTAAGGCGTTCTATTTGATTGGCTTGGTGATGCACACAGCATTCTGAATTGGCTGCGCCGCCAGTGATATGCACAACTCACCACCTTACCTGCTACCCTTCCTCTCCCTGAGCCTTATCCCAACCCACAGAAGGGCAGGGAACAAGGTGAGTCTGTTGTCCTTCTCACTTGATAACACTGGAATTTTCCACACCCCTGGAGCTGTTGTGAGCACTTTGCGTTGGCGATTCCACGCAGGGGGTGGGGTGGGGAGTACCGTTGTCCTCCCTTTTCGGAAATGAGGCAAGAGAAGTTAAACAACTTGCAGAGGTGGCGCAGTCTGCTGCAGAGATGGGACTCAAGCCCCACATCCTGGGATTCCAGAGCCTTCCGTCTAAATCACACTGCCGTGCTGCCTGCCAATCACAGCGCACTAAAAGTTTAATTGTTTGTTTTGATGGATGCATCAGAGTGATGGCATTAAACAGCGAATCAGAAAGCCATGGAGCCCCCTAGTGGTGCCTGCTGTGAATGAATATGTTTTTGCCTTTCTCTTCTTTTGAAGTCCTCTTTCTTGAAATTGTTCCTTTTCTACTTTTTTTTCTCTTGCCGTATTTTTCATCCTAGTTTTCTTAATCCACATCCATGCCTCGGACCCCTCCGGGGAGGCAGCGCTCTTAGCTGTGCCCTAAAACCTGATACTAAGTTCTCTGAGGTCTAACAGAGACCCAGTGATGCTAATAATGAGCCATGTTTTCATAAGCAAGTTACTTCCCTCTCTGCCTATTCCCATACTGTGAAATGAAAGCGTTGGGTTAGGTGAACAGGGAAATTCTTTCACAGCTGTGCCATTTTATGATTCTGGTAGTAAGTAGAGCATATGACTCGTCTAGTAAAACTCTGATGAAAGCTGCCTGACTTTTGGGTCAGGAAGATTGGAGCACTGAAAAGAAAATCTGTTGTGTGATAGTGTCAGGGTGATTTGCTATAAAAATGGCTTCTTTTTTCTTCTTTTTGTGGGAAGAGGAATGATGAGACCTAATCTTCTATGTAGCTCAGGTTGGCTTTGAACTCACTGTGTAGCCCAGGCTAGCCTTAGACTTGTGGCAATCCTCCTGCCTCAGTCTCCTGAGTGCTGGTGTGCCCAGTAAACATGGCTTATGCCTGTGTCATCGTTTTAAGATTCTGTGGCTGAGCAGCATGCATTAGTGTCCTACATGAACAGGCGTTGCAACTCAGTATTGTCAAAAAGCATAGTTATTATCTGGGAAGAAGTCTCTACGGTGTTCCCACCAATCTCCTCCAGATCCATGCCCTTGTGCAACCTCTATCCTTGCTGTGTTAGCCTCTGTCACGGGAACAAATACGTGGCTCGCTGTTTCAGAGACTCAAGTCCACGGTTGGTTGGCCTTGTCGCTTCCCTCATCCAGGGAGGATTGCAGAGTAGAGCAAAGCTGTTTACGTCATGACCAAGTGCAGAAGAGATGAGGGAAGAGACAGGGATCCCACAGTCTCCTTCAAGGATGCACGCCAATGACTCTCACTAGGCTACACCTCTGAAAGATGCCAACACTTTCCAGTAGCACCCATCTTCAGTGCACAGACCTTCAGGGAACATTCGAGATCCAAATTATAGCAAGTATGACCCAGGCTGAGTGACTCACTTCTAATGAACAAAGTTAACCAAACCAGTGGATGTCACACCTGAGGACCGGGTTATGCATTCTGACCTCTGACTTCCTCATTTGCCTGGATGTTCAGAAGATGGGAGTTTCTGTGTGGCAGGCTGCCCCATGGAGGCTCACAACACTGGCTGACAGCCTGTGAGGACAGAAAGGAGCTGAACACTGCCACCATCACATGAGTGGACTAGAAAGCCAGTCCTCCCCTAGTCTGGTCTTGGGGAGATGCCAGCTCAGGTTGACCATGGGAGGCCCTGTGCCAGCAGACTTAGACAAGCTGTGTTTCATTTCCAGACCCACAGAAATTGGAAGATAAGAAATGCCGTTCCCATTAAGATGCTAAATGCATCACTGACACAGATGTCTAAATGTATTTCCGAGCTCCGATCCTGCATCTGACCACACAAATGAAACTTTCCTGGCTAGGAAAAGGACAGAACCTATCAACAGCCATTGTCATAAGGATGCAGTGCTAGATAAAGAAGCAACTGAGAGAGGGATGAGACATCAGTGTGACTTTTCAAGTTAGTCTCAGCCATGCCTAGCTCAACACTTCAGAGTCACACTATGTCCTGTACCACTGCTGGATGGACTGTCCACTGCACCCTGCCCAGTGCTGGTCCTTTATCCTCAGCTGCCAGCCACAGCTTCAGCTGGCCCACCTCACTAAAACTTTATAGTGCATGATGATTACTCATTATTGATAATAGTATATGCAGTTCTATATTTACAATATATACATAATGCCCAGAGTGCAGTGTCACCATCACCTGACTGCTGAGCAGTGGAAAGTTTCTACAGATGCAAAACACCAGTCACTCCCCCGTGCTTCTCACCATCTGCCGCACCACCACAGAAGTCCGGGTGCCAGCCTCACACCCTTTGGGCAGGCAGCAAACAGAAGCAGAAATCTGAAACTCATTTCTTGCCTGGTGCTTGGTAACACAGCATCTCCTTACCTATCCAAAAGATGATTGCAGCCCTACGGGGAAGTGTGATCTGTGTGGCTGACATGTGGATTTCTTCTCAGAAAGCCTGTGAGCCTCTAGGTTAGCTTGACCCACCCCCATGCCTGGGAAACCAAGTTGGAAAGAGCAGGAGTATGTTCAGTGATAATAAGCATGTTCCTATAGCCAACTCCTCCATCTGTTCCTACAGCTTCCACTACAGGAATGTACAGAGATTCTGCTAAACATCTAAGTCTAGCCAAGGCAAATGTGCAGTCAGCCATTGCAGATGAGGTCATCAAGGACAGGAAACTGCAGTTCAGGAAAGAGATGCTCAGAAACACTCCGGATCTGTACCCTTTCCCTCTGGCTTGAGGGGTGAAGATGACAGGTACAATGAAATGGAATGCATAGTGCAGGAAAGAAAGGCAGTGCTTCAGATGCAAGGCTCCAAAAATCTAAGTGAACAGAGACACAGTGGTTTGCTTATAGGGATGATCAACAAATATGGTGAATGTTTAAATTTTTTAACTCATTACAGTAAAAGGCACATTACTGTACATTCTTTACTGCCCAAGAATCGTTGGATAAGTGCATTTGAAGTGAGATGGAATATTTTAAGGGATATTTAATGATAATTTGTCTTTTCCTATAATAAAAATTTTTAAATTGAAACATTCACTGTATTTTTAATCACCTTTCACTGTTTAATCTGTGAAATAAAAAACATTATGGTGTGTTGTCATTTATCTTATTCACTTCAGCTGGCACGAGGTGACTTCTGGCTCTTCCATAAAGTCAAAAAGACTATGAAAGGTAAATGTTTGGATGATATGCAGGACATCAAAGCAGCCACAACAGCACAACTAGGCGTTCGTGAAAGAGGACTTCCAGAGCTGCTTTGGAAAATGGTGAGAATGATGAGGTAAATGTGTTCAGACTGAGGGGGAACATTTTGAAGGGGATTGACAACAGGGTGTCTTTTACTGTAACAACATTTTTCTTTATTTATTTGTTTGTTTGTTTGTTTGTTTTTATTTTAGGGAAAGGTCTACAGGGTGTTCAGGGTCTCACTACTAGATCAGAATCCCAGTGATCCACCTGTTTACAGCCTCCCAAGAACTGGGATCACAGGCACACGCCACCATGCCCGGTCTCAATTGTCGTCTCAGCGCACCCCAGGGCTGGCACGGCAAGTAACACAATTTTTAAATTTAAACATTCATCATACTTTTAAAATCACACCTTATATTTAGCTGTTCATTTGTTTCGTTTTTAAGAAGAAAAGGATATTAGGTTAATACACACTGTTGATATCTTCTTTTAAGCCTTGATTTAAATTTTGCTTTTTTAAATGTGTTTTTTAAATCATGATAAAAACACATGACAAAATTTTCCATCTTGCCAAGCATGGAGATGTATGTCTGTAATCCCAGCATTCCGGAGGCTGAGGCAGGAGGATCACCGAGTTCAAGTTCAGTCTGGGCAATGCAAGTGAGTTCAAGGCCACCCTGCACTACATGGCGAGACTCTACCTTAAAAAATTTACCTTCTTAATGTTTAAGGGCATAGTTCAGTAGTGTTAATTAAGTACATTCACATTGTTATATAATATGCACCTCAACCCACTTCCAGAACCCTTCACCTTAAAAAACTAAAACTTTATACAGATTAAAGACGAACGCCCCTTGTCCTCTCCTACCAGGGTATATAACAACCATTCTTTTTACTATGAACTTACCCATCCTAAGTCCTTCATATAAGTGGAATGATATAATACTTGTTTTCTGTAACTGGCTTATTTCACTTGCCATGCTGTTCTCAAGGTTCAACTATGTGGATGTCAGGATTTTTTTTCTTCTGAAAGGATAAGTAATACTCTGCTGTAATACATACCACATTTTATTGATTCCTCTATTGATGAACATTTGATTGCTTCTACCTTTAGGCTTCAATGAATAATACTATTATGAATGTAAATATACAAATACCTTTCTAAGATCCTACTTTCAAACCTTTTTTGTATGTGCTTACATACAAAGCGGAGAACTCCTCATTCTACAGAATGGAGAATGCTAGATCATGTCATAACTCTAATTCGGGGAGCAACAATCATGCTTTCAGTGCAGCTGCATTGTATTCCATTCCTACCAACTGAGCGCAAGGGTTCCACACTCTCCATATCCTTGCCAACACTTACTTTGTTTTGCCATTTTGCTTAGCCACCCTAAAGGTAGTTCTTCGAATATTTTTATGTCAGTTATCCACAGAATGCAAGCAACTCCAGTGTTTTAGAAAGCCTTGCTCTAGCCCTCACAGAGTCTAGAGCACTGTCCTGTTCTAAGCCACATCTGGGTACCTGGGATTGAAGAATACCAATGGGTCCTGCCAAAGCTCCTTCTGCAGCCAAGGACGGTGGCACACACCTACAATCCCAGCACTCGGAAGGCTGAGGCAGAAGGAACACTGAAAATTTTAGGCCAGCCTAGGCTACATGGTGAGTTCAAGCCTAGTCTGAAGTACACAGCAAGACCCTGTCTCAAAACTGAAAACCTCCTTCGTCATGCTGCCCACAGTGAACTGTCTGTTGTCGTGCACAACTGAGACCTCACAGCTGGCTGGTCCAGGTGTGAGGATGTCTGCACAGGTGTCCACAGAACTTGGATATGGTTGGGGTGCTTCAACACAGTGTGCTTGAGGGTGTTGAAGGTTCAAGACTAAGCCAGAGGTGGGCCCTAGGCCAGCTCCTCCCACTTCAACACATTCTAACACAGAACTCTGAAGAAGCTAAAAACTACATTTAAACGTGGGTATTAATCTTGTTCTTAAATTTTAATTATTTAGACCTGGATGTGAACCTACAGTTATAGACCCTTCCCAGTCCCCATGTGTTAGGGAAGCTCCTGAATGAATCCGCTTTTTAGTGTCATGGGTATACTGAGATATTAAAACATACTGTACAGATACTAAATTTACTTCTGGATTTAAGTAACATTGGTTTAGTAATGGTTCATATTTGAATGGACATAATTCTAATTCCTTTTTATGAAATAGAAAAGATAGGAGCCAAGATTAATTGGAACAATAAAATTTCTTTAAAATGACTAATGCTATCTTAATTTTTGGCCAAGAATTCTGAGAATTTTTTCTCCCAGTAGCCAAATGTCTCCAAAATTTCCACAGTGTTGATATTAATTTTATTAGCAATATTTTAAACAGCATTGTAGTATATACAAAGCATTAGGCATTGGACACTAAAAGCACAAAACTTAGTTCTTTTAATAAATATCAACACAGGCGAGAAGGTATATTACATGGAACATGTAAATATTTTATCAGAGAGGACAGTGATTTTTTTTTTAACTGTTGAGTTTTCAATCTTGATGTGAATTATATGCGACACCAACAAAACACTTGTGTAGGGTAGCCTGTTTCCCTTCCTTGGAGTGGGTCCTGCCCAAGCTGTGCAAAACTGGGTCTTTCTTAGTTTTCTTACTCTCCTGTGTTAAGAACCAACCTGATCTTCTTCAGCCCCCCAAGCTAAAGTTCCTTACCATTTTTCTTACTTTCCGGTTAGGGTTTTTTTTCTGAAAAGTAAAAAGCTCACTTATGTATAGTGCTTAATGTAAAGCGTGGCACATAACAGATTCTGAATTTGGGATATCGCTATGGAGAAGAGTTCAAGATCTGTGGACTGGGGACACTCAGGCCCCAGAGTTGATCTGCTCAGTCATGTATAGAGAGTCTCCTTTACTATTCTCATTGCTGAGACAAAATACCTAACACCTAAAGTAAAGAGAGGAAAGGTTTATTTGGCTCACAGTTCTCAGAGGTCTTGATCTGTCGTCAGCTGGCCCAGGGCGGGTGGCCTGGCAGAGGGCCCTCACAGAGGAGAAATAGTACATGCATGGCAAAGCAGGGCAGACAGATGGCAAGTAGCAAGCAAGTGACAAGAAACAAGAGACAATAGGGTGGGTGTGATGGCCTATAATACCAGCACTCAGGAGGCTGAGTCAGGAAAATCACTAAGAAAATGAGTTCAAGGCCAACCTAGACTGCATAAAACCTCTCTCAAAAAGATTAAAAAAAAAAAAAAAAAAAGAGGGAGAGATAATTGCAGCTCTCTTTCTGTGCCTTATATTTTATGTTTTTATCTCATCCTTTGGCCTGGTAGCACTCACACCCTTAATCCTACCCAAAACTGTCTCAAGCCAATCAGTGGGCTAATGCAGTAATCATACATCCTTGACTCCAGCACCACACATTTCAGGCCCAGCTGCCTCTGAAAAACTCCTCCTATGATTGCAGGAGGCTTGGAGGGGACATCTAGACACAAGCCGTAACAAACAGCAAGGTCTGGCATGGTGGCACATGCCTGCAATCCCAGGACTCAGCATTTGGGAGGCTGAAGGCAGAGGATTGTTGCTAGTTCGAGGCCAGCCTGAATTTGCAGCGAGTTGGAGGCCAGACTATACAGTAAGATCCTGTTGAAAGAAAAAAAGAAAGAAAGTTACACAGTAAAAAGTTCCAGCTGGGATTTGAATCAAGGTCCATTCGTTCTTTCAATAAGTTTATTGAACACCATTTATTTATATAATATTTAGGCACTGGAACTGCAGCCCAATGAGAGGCAAGAATCCCCATCAGGATTCTTTTTCCTTGGAAAGACGAGACTAACACTAAACAAATATTTGCCTAATAATCTACTTTCGGCTGTAAAAAGTGCACTGAAAGAAAAACTCGAGATGTAAGACGATTATAAATATGTGGAGCCAAATTAATGCCTGAGGACCGGAAACACTCCGCAGAGGGATTTGAACTGCTAGAAGAAAAACCCGGAACCGACAACAGTGTTTGTGGAGGCCAAAGGCAAGAGGGTTTGGATCTCCACTGAAGCACCCGACGCTGGGTGGAGCCCGAGGAGGAAAGCTGGAGGACGCCTGCCCCAGGCCGAGGACCGGAGCCAGGGGACATGGCCTTGACAGCCATAGGGAGCCAGGCACCCTGAAGGACGTGAAGCTTCCGGCTTACAGGTGGAGGGCGGATGCAAAGAAGGAACAAGACTGGATGAAGGAGACTGGTCAGGAGGCTTCCTGAAGGGCTCAGGAAAATGGGCACACACGCAGTGAAAAGGAATAAGGGCCTCAGCAGCGGGATAAAAAGTGATCTGCTTGGGTCGAGGGGGAAGGGAAAGAAGGAAAAGAGGACAGAGGAGGGGCGCAGTCCTGGCCAGAGGCCTTGTGAACTCCTGAGATGGACACCCCAGTCTGGGTCGGGCCGGTCAGCAGGGGGTAGGGGGCGCGCAGTCGGAGCCCACCCCCGGAGGGGAGGAGAAGCCAGGCCGGCGGCCAGGTCCTCCTGCGGCCACGAGGTGAGGAGGACGCGCGGTGAGCCTGGAAGGCCTTTGCCAAGTGAGGGCAGAGCAGGCGAGAAGCTCAGGGGTGCAGGGGGAACCCTGCGAGGGGTAGTTTTGAAGCCTCAGAAAATTACATTCCAAGCAGAGAACGTTCAGCAGTTGCTGCCCACACGCTGGGGAGACCTGAAGAGCCATCCCTAGACGGAAGATGGAATATCACCTCAACCTTAGAGGAGGGCAGTGCAGCCTGTCAGAAGACTGAAAAGGGACCCTTGGGTACTGATAGCTCCGAGCAAATGAGGGGGAGGACGTGGAACCCCAAGAGAAGTCTGTCTGTAAAATGGGGAGATTGGTCTATATTTAAATGCCAATGGAACGGATTTAGAAGGTTAAAAAAAAAAAAAAAAAAAACCATGAAGTTATTGAGAAGGAATGTCGATAAGCAATAAGTAGTGACCATATTTTCAAAATTAAATATTAAAACAGATAGAGATGATTTCACAGAGGATTAGAAAACCCAGAAGAGTATAAAGGCATATTATATCATTTCTATTCACAGTTTAAATAGGATCAATCATGTGTTAATCAGATCTTGCTCATTGTGACAAAATACCTGGGGAAAAAACAACTTCAAGGAGGGAAAACATTCACACCATGCTTGACTGGCTCCGTTGTTTCTGGGCAGAACATGGTGGCAGAGTAAGTAGCTCACCTGGTGGTGGCACCATAGGGCTGGTGGGCAGGAAAGGAGAGGGGAGGGGACAGCCAGCCAGCCAGGAGTGGATTGTCCAGGACATACAACACCTGCCTGGCAGACGTGAGGTCCTGACTTTGATTTCTGGTACCAAAACAAAACAAAAAATTGTGCTTGTCCAGGACTGCATTCTTTTGTTGCCCCTTGTTGCCTCATGTGAGCTGTTTTGAGACAGAAAATGTAGCAAAAAATAAATCACTTCATTTCCTGAGTATTTCCACTTGCTAAAAGTATATAAATAGTTCACCAACTTATAGTGTAACACAACATGAGGGCATTATACTGCAGCTTAAAATTTGAAGGCTGAGAAGTGTGCAAGCTGTCTATAAGTGCAACTTGAAGTGAAAATGATAGGTGCGCTGTTACTGCGACTCTAAATGCAAACAAGACACGCAAATGAATCATTCTATTCAGTTGACACAATTTTGATGATTTTAAAATCATGTCTAACGTGATTAGATAGATCTTCTTTCCAATAAAAATTTATTGATGATTCCAATCTTGTTTCATCATTTTGGTTTTCTTCTCTACTCTCACATCCTCGGCCACACAATGCGTCAGTGGAAATCGGTGGACAGCAGGACGTTGCTTGGTGTTGACAGCAATACATGGAGCTCAGGCAGAGAATGTTCTTCCTGGAAGCTTAAGGATAACGCATTGCCCAGGTAGGGGGCTTCCGAGTTCTGGTGATTGTCAAAAAGATGAACCAGAAATAGATAGAACATACCATAGTTACCTGACCTTATAAGAAGGGGCATGCACACTGGTGAGGCAGATCATGTGCTCATCGAAAGAATTTCTGCACTTAGGCCTTCTGGTGATTCTTTTTTTTTTTTTTTTTGTGGAACTGGGGATTGAACTCAGACCCTTGCGCTTGCCAGGGAAGCGCTTATTCCACTGAGCCATCTTCCTGGCCCCCATTCTGGTGATTCTTGTATGGAAATAATGGTATTTAAAAATAGAAATAAAAAATCAAAAGGTAGAAATTAAACATTTTAAACTTTGAAACTATATTTTGCTCATCTCTGCATGCATATATTGTTTCTAGATAAATAAATCTATGTGATATAGAAAATATCTATTAATAATGAGATTGTCTTAAGTTTTTTACAAGTCCAGACTTTCATCAGGCAAGATGATGTTCACTGCAGCTGATACCACTCTGGGTTAAGCAACAATGGGCAGTGATTCTTTGTGGAGCATTGGGAAACCATCAAGCATACCGGGAGGTTATGTGGTTTCTTGTTTTGTTTCATCCTCATACAGTTTTCTGAGATAGTTCTCCTGGTTTACAGGGTGAAGACACTGTACCTCACAAGTGTTAAATAACTCACTGTAGGGTCACATGTAGAAACTTGCTTTCTTCAAAGTCACTGTTAGTTCTGCCACCATATTATTAGGAAAAAAATTATATATAATTACACATAGGAAGACAGTTCCAAAGTTTCCCAGAATGACTGCTTCAAACAAAATACTATCTTTTGAATGGACAAGATCTGGGACATTGGTGTTTTCACTAAAGTCTGACTCACTGTTTTACTATAATTTCTCAGAAGAGAAAGAGAGAGAGAGAGAGAGAGAGAGAGAGAGAGAGAGAGAGAGAGAGAGATCACTTTTAAACTACACTAAGCCTAAAGATAGCGCAAAGAATTCTATTCTTCAGCTACAAAGGAAAATTACAGTCCTAGGTTGGGTGACAAAAAATAAGTGTAGATGTTGTTTGGAGACTACTCATTCCCTGGCTTGCCAAAATTCCAGCTCCAGGCTCAACTTTAAGGGCTGCCCTCTGTCCCTCTGTCATCTTTGCTCGACAATTGAGGCCTGTGATTAGTGAGCTGGTTTCAATTCAAATGATGTGGACTACACACAGTGTAACTTATCAAAGCCAGGAGAAATAAAATTAATTGATTAAGGTATCATTTTGGAAAAAAAAAAACACCCAGATAAATTCTACATTTTCCAAGTTCATACTTATTGTTCTCTGAAATAAATTTCAGAGACAAGGACATTGAAAATTATTTAAGAGCAAATAATATGGAATGCACTAATTTACCACATGAGCATCAGTCTCTAAAATCTATGAAATTATTTTCACATAAGCAAGAATGGGAATTATTTATATCCTGAATTTATATCCTCATAGTATTATATAGATTGAATATTCTTTATTTAAAAAGTATGGGATCAGATTTATTTGAGAATATTTGCAATGAGCTATCCTGAGAATAGGCTCCAAGTCTAAGCAGGAAAATTTTTTTAACAGTATCATATAACATAATAATAAAAGTAATGCAAAAATTAAAAAAAAACAGGTCATATCAAATGATTGCATGATTCTTGAAAACACTGGAAGGGAAAAAGAAAAGACTGGAAGGGAAGGGGTGTTGTACAATTTAGATCTGTGATACCACATTTGAGAAACAAAATTAATTTAATGTATTTTCCTTTTTTAATTTAATTTTCCAGAACACAAAAGTAATATTGAATATTAACATTTATTAAGAACCTACTGGGGCTTGGGAGATGGCTCAGTGGAATAAGCACTTCCCTGGCAAGTGCAAGGGCCTGAGTTCAATCCCTGGTTCCGCCAAAAAAAAAAGAACCTACTATATTCCAAGCACTTGGACCTATATCATTGTTATTGTTCACAACTTTGCATTTTTCAAAAAAGTAGAACTCTTGTCTCTGAGTTTGTGTCAGCTGTGTCTGTGACTATGACAAAATACTTGAGAAAATCAACTTAAAGGTAGAAAGACTGGGTTGGGCATGGTAGTGCATGCCTGTAATCCCAGAACTCCAGAAGCTGAGGCAGGAGGATCACTGAGAGATGAAGGCCAATCTGGGCTGCAAAGTGACTTCAAGATCAGCCTGAACTGCATAGTGAAACTCTAAGTCTCAGAAAGACAAAATAATAATAATAATAATAATAATAACAACAACAACAACAATAATTAAAGTGGACTGACATGGTCAGAGTTTTTGGTCCATGGTACCTGAGTGTTATTTCTATGCCTGTGGTAAGGTCACCAAACCAACAGGGGGCACATTGAGCCAAGATGCTTACTTCCTGGTGGCTAGAAAAACAGGAAGGGAAACGTGGTTTTTATAACACCTCTCCTTTATAGCTCATTACAGTATGAACCCATCAGTGCATTAATCCATCTATGAGCTTGGAGTCCTCATGATCCAATCATATTCCAAAGGCTCCAACTCTAAACATTGCTGAGTTGGGAACCAGCTTTCAACAGATGATCTTCCAGCCAACACTTCAGATCCAGATCTTACCAGGTTAAGTAACTTGCTGAGGCCATACTTTAAATCGCTTAGAATTCTACAATGACTTTCATCTTCAGAAAAACTAGATATAAAATTAAACAATGATGCACAGTACTTTGGTCTATTTATGCTTGTGTAGGACATTGCCCACTGTGTTTTTTCATTATTTGTCCTTAGATCTTCATAGATTCTTCAGAGTACAAATTCTTTGAGATACTGAAATGGTGTTTCGAGTTAGGGTAATGTCACAAATGGCACCTAACACATCATTTTAGAAAAACAAAGGAACGACTTATAGTCTTACTTCTCATATAAAATCACTGGATTGAAATATAGCTCACCACCATGATCAAAATCATTAAAGAATCCAACACCCACCCCTCACCTCCCCAACTATAATTTGGAAAGCAGTGGCTAGTCCTGCGCTCGGAGTCCAATGGCTCAGGTCATTAAGTGTCATAAAGGAAACAGACAACAAGCCTGCGGCCCTTTCAGTGCCATACTTTGCACAAGCTCTTTGCAGCTAACTGCTGACTTCCCAAAGCCACAGAGCATTTGTTAAAATAAAACAAGAAAGTGTATCTGAAGGTGTTTTAGAAAATGTTCTCAAAAGCCATAGATAATTATAAGAGTGCTGTATATAAGTGTGTTCCAACTGTTGTTCACCGAAGGTACACAGCCCATTTGCCCATGAATTTATCAAGTTTCTTAAAGGATCTAGGCAACAAGATAGCCCAATAAAAGGCTCAATCTTACAATATGAGGAAGATACCAGATGGGGTACAATGGTGAGGAATGGGATATGGTTTTAGAATGAACAGATAATACCCAAAAAGAGTTTTTCAAAAAGCTCATCTTTCAAACAAAAGAACTCTTTTATTCTTATTTAAATCCCTATCAAGATGTAAATGGTGTGAATGATGTTTACCTCAGGCACTGGGGGAAAGGAAATCTCAGGTTCCACAATCTGTATGATATTTACTGTCCAAAAAGGGTCATGGTCACACTAAGGCAAATGATCCCAGCCACTGATTCTACCCATCACTACAAGAAATAAGACCCCTATTTTAAGATTTTAACAAGAAATAGTTTCCAAAGTTAAAGAACATTTTTACTAGCCTACCTCTCCATAGGGGTATAAGGCAGATGATTCAGTTAAGCCTAACGTAAGAAAAAAATAGTACTGACCCTTAGTGTATAGCAGTGTCCTAGAAGCTATGAGATATCCACAAGAAGCACATGGTAAATTGAATCGGGAATGCATAATATAATTAGAAATGAGGAAAATGATGCCATTTCATTTATTTATTGCCCAGTGAGAATTTTCTCTTCTTTTTCTCGTGGGTCATAAGCAAGCAAATGTAGTCATCTTAGTGATATCCTTTAAAACTGAAATAATCCATTTTTCAGCTATTTTTATGATTGGTGGGTTCACCTTCCTACACATTCAAGATGCTTTTCTTCCTCCAACTAACTCTGCTTGTCAGAATCACCCAAGGGGCTTAAAGTTGAGTTGATGGCTCCAATTGCAATGAACCAGACACAGCTATTTGCCATGTGCTAAGCAGACACATCAGCTGCTGCATCTGAAACTTGGGGCATCACTATATCCATGTTCAAAAGATGAGAATGGCGTGAGCACCACATATGCTCTCTAAATGTCACCAAAACCTTTGCAGCACATAATTGTTATACTTTATGTATGTATGAAAAGATATTTCCATCCCATGCAAACACAAGTAAAACTCAATTGTTTCTCTAGTTTTGTGTTTCAGCATTAGGCATTTTTCACATAATTAAATTTACAAAGTGGACTTATGAGGACATGTTTAGATGTGTGTGGATTAATTGTGTACCCATACCAAACATGTTCATTCAGAATCACCAAAACAACAGCACCTGTGACTTATGAGAATGTGGTCTTAGCAATTGAGAAATAGAAGGTCTTAAATGACAATTCCACTGGCATTATAAAAAAAAAAAAAACTTTTTAAGACTGTACTTGAACAGCAGAGAGGTGTACATTACTCTTTGGCTTTAACTCTTTCAATCTGAGAAACTAAGAATTGCTTAGAATTATCATACACTTCTAGAAACATAAAAGCACAGTGATTGTGTTTCTTTTCTTACCCTAGAATGCTTTTTTCAAATGTGGCTCAACTGTACAAAATAGAATTCAGATAAAACTTGCTTTTGCAAGATATAGGTAAATACCAAGGATGTGTTTTGGCATAAAAATGTGGTTACTTTCATTGTTTCTTTTTAAATACTGTTTGCTCAATGAATAGGAATTTTTATGGCAATCACATTCTTTTGAAATTATTTTGATAGCTAATTTAGTTAAAATGCTACATCACTTTTTTTGGACCACAGTATGCTGGCACTACAATGCAATGTATCCATGTAAGATGACATGGCTTTTCTTTCTTCTACATAATTGAACAAACTTTTGGATTGGTTTATGTTGTTTCTTTTAAACATAAGATTAGTAGGTTCTATAAAAGCACTACCAAGGTTGACTATTTTATTCCTTTTTTTTTTTTTTTTAACTGGGAATCAAACTCAACACCTTGGACTTGCCAGGCTTTATTCTTTTTTTAAAGAAGTATTTTTTATTGTATTCATTTATATTGACATATAATTGTACACATTTATGGGCACAATGTATTGCTTTGACATCAAACATTTGTCATTTCTTTGCAGCAAAACATTCAAAATCTATTTTGAAATAACTATTTGTTAACTACTCACCCTACTGTACAAAACTTAGAAAGACTATTTTGCTCTTATATAAATAGATGCATTAGTTTTAGTCTTTGAAAATCACCACAGTACAAATAAAGGATTTAAATACAATGTAGATTTGATTAGAATACAATATCTGGGAAGGTATTAATAGCATCTGAAATTCTAGCGACAGTGTTTAATGTTGGAAAGACTACTATAGACATGTTCATCTATGCCTTATAATTTCCTATTAGCAATCTAGAAATACAACTTTTTTCACTATTACTTTTGTTTGTAGGTACCTAGAATTGAGCTCAGGATGTTGAACTTGCCAGGTAGGTGCTGTGCCACTGAGCTATATCCTGAACCCTATTATTTTCTTAGTGCTGCTATATAAAATAGGGGTAATGATGATACATAACTTGTACAGTTGTTGGAGAGATTAGATGGAAATAAATGTTATCTACAACTATTACTAGAACTTTCAACCATTTTGGACCACAGAGCCTACTCATATCAAATCAGATTGAAATCTTTAACATACATCTCACAAGTTATACTGCCAAGAAGTAAAGCATGAGTCATATTGAGTGAAGATTTTTATCATAAAGGCAAGTTAACAATACAGCCAATAGTTTTAAAATAACTGCCCAAAGTAGTAATGCATATCTGCAGAGTATAATGAATTTCAGTTCACTCACATCAGTTGAATAAAGGTTATAATAAACAAAGCAATCAGTGTGACTTCTAAGAGACACATTTATCAAACCCTTGGACCAACACATGCAAACCGTTTAGCCCAGGGACATCTGCACTCCATGAATCTTTCTGGACAGTGGATAGCTCCTGTCAGGAACAGAACAAACTGTTTTTCAGTGTGCTCCCCCCTCTTCCTATTTCCTACTCATGAAAGAGTAAATGCTGTAGACTTGCTTCAAAAAATAAAATTAAATGAACAGTTAGTTCAGTTGTATTTAAACTTGGCAAAGAAAAAACCCTAAAACAAGAAACAATGAATAGAGAAAAAAAAATTCTGTTGGAATTGAATCAGAATAGAATTTTACAAGTGGTTTATACACTCTAACTGGGCAAAGTATACCCTCAGTTTCCTGCCGAAGAAAACTGCATTACTTGTATTCTGCAAAGAGGCAGCTCAGGGCTTGACAGGGAGCCATGCTGTTTGGGTGGGAGGGGTCTTCATCCCAGGGCGGGGGGCTGTGCCATGTCCCGTGCATTACACAGCCCTTACCATCTCTGACGGCGGAAGAATTAAATGCCAGCTTTTCCCCCAGACAATCTCTCCTCTCTCCTCCTAGGTTTGCAAATCTTTCCAAGGAGCTGGGTAAAATCTCTACTAGTAAAGAACCACTGTTAAAGACATAAAAAGGTGTATCCACATAAGTAATGTTGAAATCATGCCTCCCCCCTCCCCCCCAGTCTATTCCTCTGAGGTCATAGATTGAGGTAACACTGAACTGAGTACTTTGCTTCACTAATTAAACTCAGTCTCATTGATCCAGTTTGATAGGCCAGATTTGAAGTCACTTCACATCACTTCAGGAAAGGACACTTTAGGAAAGAGGAATAGAGTTGTGGCTAAGAGAATGGACTGGTCCTAGCTCTACTACCTCCTAGTTATGGTGTTGTAGGGAATGTTTTCCTCCTAAGAAAAGGATAATGATATTTATCTCATAAGCTTGTTGACATGTAAATGTACTAACAGTAAACCAGGTCAATTTCTGGAACTAAGTATTCAAATGTTAGCTATGTTTTTAGCCATGCTACTGGGACTGATGCTTGCGAAATAGTCCGCTGCTGGTAACTATTTCTACAGCACAGCAGGTGAAGTTCTGGGCTTCAAACTTTAGAGGTCCTAGCTACTGCAGCCATCAGCTTGGTTAAGTGAAAGAGAAAACAGCTGCCAGAGGGAAAAGGCTCAAAGGGAGTGCTTCTCTCTTAGCACCAAAACAAAGCTGACTCCCCTCTATCCCCTCGGACCACATGCAGGTTTTGCAACTTCCTCTCAGAAGATTCCTTTGACATCTGCTTTCTCCTGGATAAAAATGTGCTGTGGGAGGGGAAGAAGCTCACCCTGTCATTATGGCCCAGCTGGGGTGCTTTCTACCCCCTGGGGAAACCCTATCCAGCTCTTGTTCCTCTAGGGAAAACTCATCTTAGGTAGTATTTCTAATAAAGAAAAATAACCTGCAGCAAGAATAGAACTAAAATATTGCCAGAATACTATTTAGGACAGAAATAATATTTGAGATATCCAGAAAGGCAGAAATATCAAAATAATGTTCTATTGGTTAATATAATTGAGCTGGAGAATTTATATTGTAAATATCCTTTTTCCTTATTGCATTTTTAGGAAAGGAAGGCATTTCAAGGTTGTAAATTCATTTATATTTACTTTTCCCATCTTCTCTGGTCCTTCTGATAAACTTAGTTTTGGGAGTTGATTTTGGACAAAGCACTGGCCCCCGTGTAAGATGAGGGTTATCTCAGGTGAACTGCGCAGTTCTTCAGATAACAAGTTTCAGGTACAAACAGGGACAAAGCCTACTGAAAAACAAGTGTGTCACACGATGGATGTACCTTGAGCTGCAGTAAAAGAGATGAAGTAGAAGCCCGACGATGCGGCTAAAAAAGAAGCCATAGCCAGCGTAGAGTGGTGAATTGTACTGTTCAGGAGGCAAATGACTGGCCAGGCACAAACTGGAACAGTGTGAACTTCAGCTGTAAAACAGATGAGCCACATCAGTTTAGGGAGTGATTTTATAAGGTGCAAACACATCAACTGTGTAAACCTTACTTCATGTGCTTGAAATTTGCTTTATAACCAAGACTTCCTAAAATATTCAGGTGCTGATCATTTGGGATTTTCCTACACTTCTAAGTTATTCTCCTTGGGCCAGTGTATATTTTTGTGGCCTGAAATGATTAATTTTACATTATCTTTAGAAATCACTATAAAAGTAAATAAAAATTCACTAGAAGTTTAATTATCATGGGGCTAAAGACTAAGAAATGTAATACTACAAAATTTCAGAGCTCAAATTGGCCAAAATGGCCATGACTCATCCACATGGCTGACACTGACAAAGAATCTACAATCTGAGGTACAGGGTCTCAGGATAAATCCTGAGGGGATTTCACTGACCTTATCAGATCCAAAAGCTACAACTCTTGTTACATAGGTCTTGCTTTACCTTGGTCTTAACCATCCAGCAGAAAAGCATAAGAACGAAGTATAAGAAGTAAAGCCATGGCGTTATGGTGAGCTGTAGGTGACTCAGGTCAACAATTTCTGACACTGCCAGTCAAGTGGAAGACCCAATACTATTATAGACTACTGGACTCTTTTAGAATATTTTGCTGAGTTAACACACATATAATATTCAAATGATGGAACTAAACAAAAAAGGGGATACAGATGAATGTCCATTTTGTATCTGTGTATTCAAGATGTTTAGGATAGATATATAGTTATATTCTCTTAATGAATAGAGGGATTTGTTCTAATAGTGTTTGTAAATAGGATATCATGTCTGCATCTTGCACAGCAAATAACCACTAGGAAGAGAGTATGCAATGTGTTAATTATTGAAACTATCCTACCAATTTGATTTGAAACTATCTCATTGCTATTGGTTTCTCAATAAAATTATGGAGAAAAAATAAAATAAAAATAAAATTGATGCACACTATTAAAAAAAAAATTCCAGAGTTCTCTTCTCGTTTTACAAACGAGGTATGTGAAGTCTAGTCCTCAAGGTCGAAGGCCAGCAACTGCGTGGCACAGCCAGGGTAAGTCCCTCCAGGAGCCTTGGCCACACATCCCACAGCCTCTGGGAAGCTACGCTGCAAAACAGCAATGTGAGATCCAACAATGTTTATAGAGCAAGTGTACTTACCTCCCCTTCACTTGTCTTAGGGATCTAAACATGAAGGAAGGATTTACATGGCAAATAGATAACAACAAAGATGTATTTATTTGGCATAAGCAATGTTTCAAGTCAATGTCTTAACTTTTGGGGAAATCACATCATTAAAGGAGTTAATAAAGTAAAGCACTGTGAACATTTTTAAAAGTGTTACTGTTGATAGGTGGATTCAAATGCTACAAGAAATGGAGCTGCATGATGAACAAAAAATGTAGAAACATTAGCCTTTTAACAACAAATTTTCATTAATTTATTTCTGTTAATGACAGGAATATTCTCAGTAAAATCAAGTGATTTTATAACTGCAAGTGATAAGGTAGAGCTAGATCTAGACGAGTTAAGACAGCATTATCTTGATATTTCAGAGGAAAAGTTAATTGTAACCATTTATCTTTTTAAATCAAACAATGCTGAAAATAAGCAGATTTTCAATAGAAAACTCTATCTGGTTCTCTCATATTTCAAGTGTAAAAGTGCCTTAATAGTGAAAGTTCCATTTGTTTAGATGATGTTACGATAAAAGGTAGCATGTGAATTGCAGAATGCAGCTTGTGAAGAAATGTAAAGATGAGAAACTGGCTTTATCACATGACAGAAAGTCAATGATCACATGAATGGAACATGATTACAATGATTAAAGATACAAAGTAGAATATTTTTCCATTTCTTTTTTTGGCACATATATTAATAAACTTTAAAATAACAAACTATTTAACAATAGCTACTAAAACCAAATAGTACAATAAAATTCTTAAATCTTAGTTAATATACTAACATCTTAAAAACTTAATTCCCATATGAATTCTGTAACTATGTGTATCTTCTGTACTGTGGAAGCTGGTCAAAGCACCATCTTTTTCAGGACAACCCAGAATCTGTGTTTTAAAGTTAACTCATGTAGAACTTCAGAATTCCTTACTGAATTTCCAGGATCTTCTGATCAAGCCTTTATTTATGAGAACACATGTGTATAATCATCACAATTTTGAAAAGAAGGGAAGACCTTCATACATGTCAGTTTTCAATTTTATCCAATCATTAATTTTCTGCAGAGTTGTTTTCTCTTGACTTAATATTTTTGCAAGTTTTTTCATTTTTTGTTCATTTCTTTCTATGTACTTCAGTCCTTCCAACTGCAGCTGATCCAGCTTTTCATTTCGACTTTCATCGAGAGGTATGTTTTCACACATGACAGGATTGAATCTAAAATATGTGTCTGGAGGTAACAGACCATCAAGCATTATATGGACTTCTGTTAAAACAAAAAAGAGGGGCGAGGGTGGTTAAGAAAAGAGGGCACAGTGTGAACTGTTCTACCATAATCTATTAACTTCATCTAAAATTACCTTCCACTTTAGGCACAGTATAAACATTTATTTCACTACTTGAACTTTTGGGAGAAGGCATACATAACATCAATCAGATTACAAAATGAAATTCACTTTATGAAACAATTTTACTAAATCAGGAAACTTGCTTTAGTGTTCTCTCTGTTGGAATGTCTTTCCAACCTTCCCTTTTTTGTTTTTAATTTTTAGAGATCATCCTGAGGTGTAGTTTACATATGATTCATAAATTTAAACTGTTATTTAGCAAATATTTACAAATGCACATAACCACAACAAATCATGACAGACAGAGAACATTTCCATATTCCCAAAAAGTGCTTTCAAGCCTCCTGACAGGTGGTTCTTTCTTGCCCCTTTCGAGTATTTCATACAGATCCTGACTCTTCCACATCTACCTTCTTTCACTTAGCAAAATACTTTTGAGATTCAGCCACACTGTACCACGTCAATTACTCTCTCTATTGCAGAGTGGTATTCCATTGTATAGCTCCAGCACAGTTTTTTCTCTTCAGTTCTAAGGCTGGCTCTACTCAGATTTTAGCTATTAGCAAAGAGCCTGCTATAAATATTTACACCTAAGTCTTTGTGTGGAAATATTATTCCATTCCCCATGGGTGAAAACCTAGGCTGAAATCCCTGGCTATATTTTTAGAATTATGGCTACACTGTCTTCCAAAATGGCTATGCTGGATGTGAGGGCGATCTGGCTGTGACATCTGTCACCCGGGTGATCACCAGGGCTGATGTGGCTGACCTGGCTGGCAAGGTGGTCTAGTGTCTCCTTCTTCCCTCAATGCTCCATGTGTGTCCCTCCTGAAGCTGCACGCTCAGTCAAAGAGGACAACCACCCCTGATAGAAGAGGACTGGGCATACAAATAGCTGTGCTCCCCTGCCGGAACCTCCAAATAGGCTCTTAAAATGGCTATGCTATTTTGACTTTCAAGAAGGTAAGCAGTGTTATCTTGTAGTTTTAATTTTCATCTAACGATTAGTAATACTGAGAAGTTTTTGATGTACTTCTTAGTCTTTTATGTTCCTCAATGAAGTTTCTTTCCAAATATTTTGTCAAATTCTACTCACATAATTGCTGTGTTTTCCCTTACATACCTGCCCCAACCAAGAATTATCTATTTAATTTGATTAAATATTTGGATTGGATCATGAGTCAGACATCTGTTTTTACCAATTTTTCTTTCAGGCTATGAATTGACTTTTCACTTTATTAAATAATGTTTTTTGAAAAGCAAAATTTTGGATCCTGTCTGCCAAGGGCCTGCACACTTTTGAATATGTTTTAAAAACTCTGCCTAATAAATCCCTTTCTGCCTCTGACATGCCCTGAAAATTCTTTTTCTTTTTTTAAATTTTTTTTTTTAACATTTATTTATTGTGTGTGTGTGTGTGTGTGTGTGTGTGTGGCCAGCTCAGCCCACCAGGGGGCGCGGCTGGCTGGCATGTGGTGCTGGGGGATTGAACCGCGGTCCCTGTGCTTTGCCAAGCTTGTTCCAAGTAGGTGCTTTAGACCACTGAGCCATCTCTCCAGCCCCTGAAAATTCTTTTTCTGTGATGGAAGTCAGTGAACATGCAGCCTGCCCTGTGAGTGGTGTGAATCAAGAATCCCCACCTCTGCTTTGGAGACCTCCTTAGACCCTGTGTGGCAACGTTTTCTTGGCACCAGGACTGCAACTCTGCTAAGTGCATGGAAGGGTGACATTTGTTAGCAGGGAGGGCTAGATGGCTAGAGGGTGAGGCGATGGACAGGGGCTCAGGCTTTCTCACAGCTCCAGGAACAGTAACTATTCCTTTGCCAGGGCAAGGAAAGAGATGTATTCTCCCTATGTGCCCTGCCCTGAGGAGAAAGTTGATGCTGGCAGGAGGGGAAGTTATCCAGCCGGCTCCACACTCATACCCCTTCCACTGGGCTGCCCCTTATGGTGAGTGCAGCTGCTGGCCACAGGGCTCTGCCATGACACTCACGGTAACACATCTGCTCCAGCCTCATGGCTTCCTCTCCTTCCCTGTCTGTCTCTGTCTGTCTACCTGCCTCTCTCTCTTTATTTTAAAAAATAATTTTAGGCTTAAGTTTATCTCCACATCTAACTATGTTTTCCAGTTACCAACCAGCATCTCCAAATTCTCTTACATGTGTAAATGTCTCTAGACATAAAAGCAACAGAAGTGTTTTTTTGAGTAAAACCCAACCCATTTGACTTTTCTTTTTCTTATTTATTTTTATTCATTTTAAAGAAAAAAAAGATTAAAATAGCAATGAAACCATTTCAAAACAGGTTAGTAGGACAGTTATAATAATTAATACAACAACTTTTCTGATTCATTGTGAAAACTGCAAACAAACTTTTGCATACCTTTGGGTTGGTCAATGGCTAGAAGTACAACTATGTACCAGAGACAAGGATGCTTACTTACTGGTTGTAACAGCAAAGGGACTGCTGCCAGATCCCAGGACAGATTCCTGCAGGACTGTCAGGGACGCTTGGACAGTTAGGGTAGAAAATGCAGGTCATGGGGAGTAGGGTATAGCCTGATCTCAGGAAAACTGGTGTTGATTCAGACCTCATAAAGATGGGCTGATTAATATTATGAGATACATAATATTATGTATCAGGAGCACAGATACATCTGATCCTGAGTTAAGACTTATAGTGATGCTGTCCAAAAAGTACACAAGGGAGATCTGAAAGGGACATGGTGCATGGCCAACTCAAAGTCTGTCCCTAAACCTTGCCACAGGTTGTATTTTTACAAAGCTGGGATCATTAAAAAAAATTCCCTACATGTCTCTAAATGTAAGTTAAAGAGTAACAAGACAGGGCCTCAAATTTGGTTTTTTAACAAGGTGGGAAAATGAGCAAAGATCCCATGGAGCAGCCTGTTACCCCCACCCGGACTCCTCCTGGTTTATTTCCAGTGTTAACTGCTAGAAGAAAATCCCAACTACTCACAGTAGTCGGGAGTATTACATAAAACACGCTATCATAATTTACAGAAGGGTAAGAAGTGCTAATTGTCCCCTCCTAGGGAGACTTTGGAATCCACAGTTATAAACTTAAATGTAAGAAAAAGGATTATTAGATTTTTTTTTTTTTTTTTTTTGTGGAACCAGGGATTGAACTCAGATCCTCACGTTTGCCAGTCAAGCGCTTATCCTACTGAGCCATCTCCCCCGCCCCCGAAAAAGGATTATTAGAATTCAATACACTTAAAAATGCTAGTGAAACTTTCATGTGTTTGCTAATCTATTTTTAGTTAATTAAAGTCCCTACAGCTGCTTCATTTTTAACAAAAAGGTTTTCTGAGTGTATATTAATTTCTTTTATAATTTTTGTCATTATAGACCTCTGACTAGTAAGGTTTTCACACACAAAAAATGACTTACAGATATCGCCTTAGTTCTCTTCTTTTCAATAAGTGATTTTGTTTCTCCTTCTAAACTTGTATCTCTAATGCTTTTATTGTAAAGTTTATGAATCCTAAGTAAAATCCACCCTCACCAGATGTGACCGTTTCCTCATTCATCTTAATTCATGGCCCTAATTGTACACACTAACCACTGAATTAGTAACTAATTATATGCTGGATTGAACCACATGAAACTGCTGTCTTTGTGGGCCAAAAGCAACCTATAATTAGTAGTTACAAATATTTCATCAATATAGTTCTCATTACAAGTCATGACCAAAACACAGTGAATGCTTAAAATGTAAAAAGTGAGTACAGTAAGACACAATGCTACTTACCCTCACAAAAGACTATGCCTTGCTTTAAATACACTTATCCCATCACTCTTGCCACTTTCTGAAGCAGTTTTGGGAGAACAAAGAACTCCTCCGTGAGTCTTCAGGAGGTGAACACTGCCGCCGAGTGCCATCCAATGGAAAGGCAGGCACAATACAGTGCCTCACGCACCAGATCTGGCACGAGGTGACTTCCAACTCTTTCCCAAAATCAAAATGACCATGAGAACTAAATGTTTTGACTAAAGACATGACAAAAGACTACCAAATTGGTTCAGAAAGTAGCAAAAAGCAAGGTGTTGCTGCGTACACTGTCATCCCTGCATGAGGCAAGAGGATCACAAGTCCTTCTTGGGCAGTGCAGTGACACTGTTCCCGAACGTAAAAAAAAAAGCAGCCAATCACATGAACTTTAAAGAAACATGAAATGCTGCCTTCATGTATTTACACTCTAGTTAATGATACAAACATGTTAGCTTTGATAAACACATATGACATATGCTCAAAAAATGGAAATTTAGTTTTATTGTAAAGATATATTGCCCATAATCCCTCTCAAAATACTCTATGTTGCTTCAAACATACTTTTGTATTTTTAGGGAACGATCTATAGGGTGTTCATGGTCTCACTACTGGATTGGACTCGTAGTGATTCTCCTGTTTACAGCCTCCCAAGAGCTGGGATTACAGGTGTGTGCTACCACGACCGGCCCAGGGATTGAACCTCCGGCCCCTGCACCTGCTTGCAGGCACTTTAATCCACTGTGCTATTTGGCCAGCCCTCTCAAACATGCTTATCTCACTGTGCTTGCCACTTTTTATGCATGTATGTAGTACTAGAAATCAAATACAGTGTTGTTCTGCCACTGAACAACAGCCCTTTTTACTTTTTTATTCTAGGATAGTGTGTCACTATATTGCTTAGGAAAAGACTAGATCTTCTAGTGACTGATAAATTTCAGTCAATCAGGCTTTGTATTTGGTTCCAAGTGTGACAAGGAGCCTAGAAAGTTTTGAGAAAGAAATGATCTGACTTATATTTTACACAGATTACACATCAGCCCTTGTAGCAAGAAGACCATGCTATAGGGGCAGCAAGAATGAAAGCAAGGCCAGGTAAGGTAGCACATGTCTGTAACACCGTACTCAGGAGGCTGAGGGTACCTGTGAGTTTGAGGCCTACATGGGCTACAAAGTAAGTTCAAGGGCAGTCTAGACTACATAGAAAGACCTTGTCTCAGAAAACTAAAACTAAACTAAACAAAAAACAAGGAAACAACAGCTTACTCTGACTGCAGTTTGCATCCACAGGCCTAGTAACTTCATGCCGTAAGTGCTACACTCTCTTCCATGGTTGCCCTAAGCACAGTAGAACCAACCTGAGTCCTTCTGTCATTTCCCTCTCTCTCGACTGAGCAAGACCGTACACAGAAGCTTCTGCGCTGTCCAGGCTTTAGTCACTTCCCAGCCCAAAGCAGACAAAGGCAGCATCAGCTGCTAGGTGGAGAGTGCTCTCTAGGATCACTCAATAGGAAAGGGGTGAGGAAAAGGGGCCATAATGCACTGCCCCCACCAGGGCCTCCTCGGCCCACAACTCAGACAGCACACTCTTCTGCAGTTCTTACCAGCATATTCTATTACGACCTCAGTATTTTAGGTTCAAGTGTCTCTGCCAAACTGACCTTCAGTGTCTGTTGCACTGTTGATGACGTTAGAGAGTTTGGTTTTCAAGCTCGTGTAGGTTGCAGCATTCCTCACGTCACTCTCGTAGCGTCCTGTGCCCAGGGACACGATGCACTCTAACGGGACATCTGGCCAAAGACACTTGCACTCATGCATTGCTAACGCAGAAGGGTTATTCAGAAGCAATCCTCCATCCTACAAAAATAATTTTTAAAAAGGACTCTTAAAAGTGAAATTGTATGTTATAAATATGAAAAACACAAAAATTGTATTTTAAGGAATAGGACATTTATTTATAGGGAAAACAGCAACAAATTAAACCAAACAAAAAATTATTTAAAAAGAAGATATTCGGGGCTGGTGAGATGGCTCAGTGGTCTAAAGCACCTACTTAGAACAAGCTAAGTTAAGCAAAAGCACAGGGACTTCGGTTCAATTCCCAGTACCACATGCCAGCCAGCCTCGCCCTCTGGTGGGCTGAGCTGGCCACACACACACACACACACACACACACACATAAATAAATAAAAATTTAAAAAAAAATAAAAAGAAGATATTCTTTTTAAAGTGAATTAATTTTATTATTTACAGCTACACAAGTTGAAAACTTTATAGCCTGGGGAAATTTTACAGTAAGCCAGACCTTTCCTATTTTTAACAAATTTTTTAATTACTTTGCATATCTTGCTCAAAATAAACATCTCCTTTTTTTCTTTTTTATATATTTGGTTGTTGCAGGGTCTCACTACACAGCTCAGACTCATAGTGATTCTCTTGCTTTCAGCCTCCCCAGCACTGGGATTACAGGCATGCGCTACCATGTCCAGACTCGGCTGGCTCAGCCTGCCCTGGGGGTGGGGCTGGCGAGGCTGTGGTGCCAGGGATTGAACCGTGGTCCCTATGCTTGCCTAAGCAGGCATTTTAGTCAGCTGAGCTATCTCGTTGGCCCAAGATTTTAACTTCAATGATGTTCAATTTAATCAGCTGTTTTTTTTTTTTAACAGATGATGATTTCAGTATAATTATCGTCTCATAACCCAAGGCTATAAAGTTTTTCTATTTTCTTTTAAAAGTTTTATAGCTTTCGCATTCTAAACTATATCCACTTTGAATAATCTCTGCATATAAGATGTGAGGGTGAAGTCAAGCCTTTAGTGTACGTCTATGTGTAGGACAAAAAAGAAGGAAGATGGAAAGGAAAGAAAGAGGAAGAGATAAAGGCATGACCAATTTCCAACGAAAATGCTGAAGACTACCCTTACTCCACTCACTGCTTTTGCCTCTCTGCCCAAGATCAAAGACCATGTATGTGTAGGTCTACTTCTCCCCTCTTCTGTTCCATGTACCCATGTTCTATCCTCATGTAAATAACAACACTGTCATGCTGACGGTATCTGTGTAGTAAGTTTTTAAAATTGGGTATATGATTCCCCTAACCTTGTCCTTTCTCTTAAAGAACTGTTCTAGCTATTTTAATTCTTCTATCCTTCATGTAAATCTTACAACTTAGTTGTATAAAAAAAAAAAAAAAAAAACAACCATTAGTTGTGGCCTGGTATAATTTGGTAGGTTCTGGGCAGGCTCCTTCTGTTAAAAGTCTACATTAGACTTTTAGTCTACTTTAACTGTTCTATTTATATGAAATTCATATTTTTTAAGGTTAATGGATGTTAAGCTCTGAACAAACTAGAAATGTAAGTGAAGGCTAAGAGAAGTATCACCTTAGCAGCAGTCACCTAAGCCTTCAACGTAAGGGACTAAAGTGTAATGCATGCAGCATGCACACAGCCCTGGATTCATCTCCCTAAAGCTCAGATTCTTTCTCCAAAGACAGGGAATGAGCAATTTAACTTTGGAGGTGGAGATGTTAAAAGAGAGACGGGACAACTGCATCAAAACTGCAAGATACTTAATGCTACTACTTGAGTAAGGAGCAGTGAATGGCAACTAGTTGAAGAATTCCTACAACCTTACAAATTTCTAGGACACATCATATGCCTGGTAAGTACCATAACAATGTTCTTTATGTAGTCAAAGGCAATGTAAATTAAAATTATTAGAAAGTTTTAAATTTTATATACTTGATATACAACTTCTATAGGTCTATGTATGAGCTTTGAATGCTATATGAAAGTCCCTGTCAAGAATACTAGATTTTTTTCATAACAGATATTTGAATTCCAAGAGAGCACATATACTTCAGTGATGAGAAAATGAAACTTGAGGGCTGACCCAATAGCCCAGCGGACTAATGTGCCTGCTTAGGCAGAGCACAGTGGCCAAGGTTCGATCCTCGGCATGCCATGCCTGCCCTGCTCTGGGAGCACTGAGACAGCAATTGAGACTGGACATGGTGGTGCACGCCTGTAATCCCAGAGCTTGGGAGGCTGAAAACAGGAGAATCACTACAAGTTCAATCTACAAAGTGAGACCCTGTAGACCCTGTCTTAAATACATTAAAAGAAAAAAAAAAGAAAAGAAAATGAAGCTTATTAGTTCCATTGAATGAAACTAATTTTAAGTAGGACATCACATAAAATCTATCAGCTCTGGGGCTGGCGAGATGACTCAGTGGTCTAAAGCACTTACTTAGAACAAGCTTAGCAAAGCACAGGGACCGCAGTTCAATCCCCCAGCACCACATGCCAGCTAGCCCCACCCCCTGGTGGGCTGAGCTGGCTGCACACACACAAAATAAATAAATAAATAAATAAATAAATAAATAAATAAAAAATAAAGTCTCTAAAAAAAATTAAATAAAATCTATCAGCTCAAAAGCATTATTGAGGGGCTGGTGAGATGGCTCAGTGGTCTAAAGCACCTACTTAGAACAATCTTAGCAAAGCACAGGGACTGTGGTTCAATCCCCCAGCACCACATGCCAGCCAGCCCCGCCCCCTGGTGGGCTGAGCTGGCCACACACACACACACACACAAATAAATAATTTTTTTTAAAAAAGCATTATTGATTTTATCACTTAATATAAGTTATGAATTAAAATTTCTATGAATGAGAAAAACTTTACAGAAGAAAATATTTACGTAAATAAGTTTACAAAATAGAAAAGTACTACGCAGAATATTTAAAGATAATCTAACCATAAATTTAAAACAAGATAATTACAGACAAAAAGCTAGCTGTCCCATAACAGCTGGGATGCTTGTCCAATTATTTTCCTTAACTTTTAAGATTCCAATTTCTCAAGATTTTTTTTTTTTTTTCCGGAACCAGGGATTGAACTCAAGCCCTTGTGCTTGCCAGGGAAGTGCTTATTCCACTGAGCCATCTCCCCAGCCCCAATTTCTGAAGTATAAAATGGAAATAGTTGTCTCATGAGTAGCAATGATTAAATGAGAAAACACATGCAAAGCATTAAGTAAGTGTACGGCACACAATTAATTTATTGAGTGTTTACTATTATTCTACTGTATTGTCTCCTTCAGCTATGCCCTCCAAAGCTGTCAGGTAGACTGGGTTCTGAATTTTCAGAGAATGAATTCATTTTGTGTGTGTGTGTGTGTGTGTGTGTGTGTGTGTGTTGTTTTGTTCTTTTTTGAGACAGGGTCTAGCCATGTAGTTCAGCATTAGATGCACTATGCAGCCAAGGCTGATCTCAAATTCACATCAACCCTCCTGCCTCAGCTTCCCAAATGCTGGGATTATAGGGATGCACCACCACACCTGGTCATTTTTAGTTTTTATCATGTGAAAGATAACCATGTACATTATCTCATTTTTTCAACAATAAAAACTAGGCCTTTACAGTAACATACATCCTCAGTGCTTTTTATTTTGTGATGTAATCTCACTAAATTGCTAAATTGTCCAGACTAGGACTGAACTTGTAATCTTGATTCAGTCTCCCAAAGTGTAGGACTACACATATGCACCATCATTCCCTGCTTTAAGCTGTGTATTTCTAGACATATAGTATTAACACTGAAGAGATCTCCTTGACTGATCCTTGGGAACTTGACGGACATTTAATAAGAGCTCACTCTTTCTTAATCATGTAAAATTTAAAAAGATGGCCATGTAAGTCCACTTACTTGATGAAGATCATTTCCCAATGCATATTCTGCAAAGTAGCCCGGAGCAGCAGATGAAGCTCTAATGGCTTGCCACATTTTATACTGGCACCCTCCCAAATAATGAGAATTGATTCCAGGAAAATGACCATAGTTTCTAAACACAAAAGCTTTCGGTGTTATCCCTCTGTTTACTATGGTACTTACAGCAGCTACCTAGTAAATGAAAAAGTAAACAATACCACTATAACAGCAATATTTAGGATCTTTAAAAATTAAATACTATTTAGCAGTAGGGGTGAACAGTCTTCAGCTCTCTAAACAAGATCAATGTGTAACACACATATTTTTTATGGCAAATATACATAAGGTTAGAGATAATTCCAAGAAATGTATTAGAAAAGGACAATAAAGGGCTGGCAAGACAGCTCAGTGAACTAAGCGCCTGCTCTGGCAAGCTCAGGGACCAGGGTTTAATCCCCAGTCCCACATGCAGTGCCAGCTCTGCGCCCCCAGGGGTGGGGGCAGGCCTGCAACTGAATCAGGGTGGTGGTGGTGCATGCCTGTAATCCCAGCAACAGGGAGGCTGAAAACAGGAGGATCACTATGAGCCCAAGCTGTGTAGTGAGGTCAAATACATAAATAGAAAAATGGGGGGAGGAGATGCTGAAAAGGAAAATATATATTTGACTATATAATTTTATTTAAAAAGCATGCATTTCTAGACCTTTATGATACAGTAGTAATGATAAAAACTACTTATAGATGAGTAATATATGAATTTTCACAATGTCCGCAATACAGGTATTTTCTTCGTTTGTTTTTTTTCCTGTATTTAGGGCAGGGTCTACATGGTCTCACTATGTAGATCGGACTCGTGATTCTCCTGTACTCAGCCTCGTAAGTGCTGGGATTAAGGCATGCACCAACATGCCCAGTCTCCACAGCTGTCTCAGTGTGCCCTGGGGGTGGGGCCTGCATGACATGCTGGGGATTGAACCCTGGCTGCTGTTCTCTGACTAAGCAGGCACTATAGTCCACTGAAGTATTAGGCCAGCCCAATAAAGATATTTTCATAATACATGTATTGTTTTCCTTTTTCTTTCTTTTCTTTTTTTTTTTTTTTTTTGGTAGAACTGGCAATTGAACTGAGGCCCTTGCACTTGCAAGGGAAGCACTTATTCTACTGAGCCATCTATCTGGCCCCTACATGTATCATTTGCAATCTACTCTTTGTTTCTATGTTTCTTTAAAGTATGAATGCATTCTGGCTAAAACAGTACTACTCAAACTCTTGGAGTTCTCAAGTCATAGGTTTTTTTTTTTTTTTCCATTTTATTGAGAAACAAATAGAAATGAGACAGTTTCAAATCAAATTGGTATGACAGTTTCAATAATTAACACATTGCATACTCTCTTCCTAGTGGTTATTTGCTGTGCAAGATGTAGACATGATATCCTATTCACAAACACTATTAGAACAAATCCCTCTATTCATTAAGAGAATGTAACTATCCTAAACATTTTGAATACACAGATACAAAATGGACATTCAGCTGTATCTCCTTTTCTGTTTAGTTCCATCATTTGAATATTATAGGTGTGTTAACTCAGCAAAATATTCTAAAAGAGTCCAGTAGTCCATAATAGTATTGGGTCTTCTGCTTCACGGGCAGAAATTGTTGACATGAGTCCCCTACAGCTCAACATAACAGCATGGCTTTACTTCTTATACCTCGTTTTTATGCTTTTCTGCTGGATGGTTAAGACCAAGGTAAAGCAGGACCTGTGCAACAAGAGTTGTAGCTTTTTGGTCTGAGAAGGTCAGTGAAATCCCCTCAGGATTTGTCCTGAGACCCTGTACCTCAGATTGTAGATTCTTTGTCAACGTCAGCCATGTGGATGAGTCACAGCCACTGCTTGACCAATGTGCTCTCTGTGAAAGCCTGAGAGAATGTTTTCTCTCTATGTGACTCTCCTTAGGCACACTCTACATCATTGATCACTTTCCTCTTTGGCCCCATAATCTCCTTGATCAGAAAATTTGGGACACTACCGAGTTAGTTACATGACATAACAGTACAAGTTCTCATATGTCCTGAGTCTTAATTGACCTTGGAAGGCTAGGGCCAAAATGTTGGCTTTCCTTGCGGCCCTCCTTTTTCTCTAATTTTGGTCTGCAAACTTAGGTTGTTAACGCTCCAGAAGAGAAGCTTATTGTTATTACCATACAACCTAGGCTGTTTAGCTTAACCTCACTGTCTGAATATCAAACATCTCAGGCATAACATGGAATAGGTATTTGTCATCAAGTATTGATATGTTGAACTTTAAGTCCCTACACAATATGATGAAAAAACATTTAAAAATTAGAATATATTTTTAAAATAGGCATAAAGAATTATATAATTTTACGTTTACACGTAAGTCCAAAAATCTAACCCTATACAACCTTGAAGCAGGACAGTCCCACAACATCCCTTTTCCTGTCTCCTGTCTTCATTTACCACCCCTTTCTTTTTGAACAAGCACCTACCCGAGAGAGCACAGCAGCAACTGGCATGTCATGACAAGCAGCCCATATTCAGAAGACCAGAATGACAGGCACTCCAAGCATGAATCTACTATTATAAATTGCCATCTTCAGTGCAGTTGCTTAGTTCACACATGTCTACATATATAGTAGTCAGGGTGAGAATCATTCCAATTAACTGCTAGATTCAAAAATCTTCTGAAGATTCTCAGGATCATTGCCTTACCCATCTTCTACATATAACTGTATGGCTTGTCCCTGTCATGTTCAAGTCATAGCTATTAAAAGTTGGTAGTTAGTTAACTTTTATGAAGAAACCTTAACATCAGTCATTCCAGGTTTCAGATTTTGCTGTCCACTGGGTTTAAATAAAACATGCTATTGTTTATGATCTGTAATGTGAACTTAATACCAGAAGAGTATGGAGGCCAAAGTTTTCAGCACCCTGTGCCAAGTCCAAGCATGTATCAGTTTGCTTTGCTATTAAGTGATCAAAGGTCATATCCTAGATTCCTGTAAGTTACTCATTTCCATTCCTAGGTCACTATGGATAAGAGCTGGTCAAACATTAAATCCAGGTCTTTACATAATTAGTACAGAATATAGATAAAACTGGATTAAGGAATGTATGGGGTATTGTTCTCATACCTTTTGTGATGAGAAAGGACTTTTTGACTAAAAGTTTCCCCATACTCAGAAATAAAATATTCTTTTATTTAAAGGTGACAACTTCTACAACTTGGAAGCAAGCAAGCAGAATTCAGGAGATACAGGGCAACAAACAAGAGGTGAAATGCGCATCCTAGTGTCCTCTCCAAAAAAGTTCTAAGTTGCCCATTACCCACTGTTAAGCCTCCCACCCCGCGTTGCCCTCAGATTCTTGGACTAGTCTTCAAAACTCTTTCAGTTCCTGGAATTCTCCCTGCACAAGACATTCCCTCCATCCCTCTGGCAGCAACGCTCCTACTTATAGCATTCACAGCGATTCTCACAGAGCCATGTTTTCTTGTACACCTTTAAGACATGCTGTCCAAGTGCTCCATGGCTCGCTCTTCAGGAAGCTCTGTTTCATCTGTGTGATTATTGCATCAACAGCTACACTGGCTTACAGAGCTGTAAACTTTATTGTTGTATTTTCTTTTCTTTCTTTTGTATTTTTAGGGAAGTGTCTAAAGAGTGTTCAGGGTCTCACTACTAGATTGGGCTCTGCAGTGATTCTCCTGTTTATAGCCTCCCAAGCACTGGGATTACAGGTGTGCCACCACGCCCAGTCTCAATCAACCTCTCAACGCACCTCATGGATAGAACCCCCAGCCCCTGAGTCTGCTTGCAGATGCTTTTAATCTGCTCAGCCATTTGGCTGGCCCTATTGCTGTATTTTCTATGTATCCAATGTGTCCAACACAGTGCTCCCACAGTTGGTGTATGTACACATGTACAGAATGAATGAAAACAGTTGGGCATGGTGGCACATGCCTATAGTCCTAGCACTAAGGAGGCTGAGGCAGGAGGCTCACTGAGTTCAAGGCTAGCCTGGGTTACACAGTGAGTTCAAGGTCAGCCTGGATTACATAGCGAGACCTTGTATCAAAAAACAAAAACAAAGGGCTAATTTGATCCCCTCGGGCCTGCCCCTGGGGCATGCTGAGAGAGAGAGACTGAGACTGGGCGTGGCGGCACCACCTGTAATCCCAGCTCTTGGGAGGCTGTAAACAGGTAGATCACTACAAATTCAATCTAGTAGTGAGACCCTAAACACCCTGTAGACCCTTCCCTAAAATACAAACACAAAACAAAAAACCCATAATGAGTAAGTTCAAGGTCAGTATGAACTACATAGTGAGACTCTGTCTCAAAAAACCAAAAACCTAAATTGCATTGCTGATACATGCTGGCCTATTGAAAGGAGCTGTTAATGCTTAATCTTTTTCTTCATCATAATTTCTTATAATTTTCATACCAATTTTACATGTTTATATCTGGTAATCTAAACAATTTGAAGATAACATGTAATGCAACCACCATTATCAAATTCCTATTATTTTGTTTAGTGAAATTCTGTATTGTTTCTAATGGGTTTTTTTGCTTGTTTCTTTCACCATTTTGTATTCTCTTTAAAATATTTTTTATAACCCATAAATTAAAAAAAAAAAAAGAAAATGCCAGTTAAACAGCAACAGAAGGAGCTGTATTTTATTTTTCATTGCAGCTTGTATCCAAGAATAAGTACAAGATGCATGAAACTCTTAGGCAAGGAAATTATATTCCTCAAGCAAATAAGTATTACCCTAAAAAAAAAGAAAAGGATTCAAACAGTACTCAGATAATCAGGTTTTAAACAAATGAAGTCTTGCTGAGATATATCTGTAAAACTGGGATTCTATTTGTATATTAATATTACATATATATCAATGACACATAAAATTTGCCTTTAAAAACCTAGGAGAAGAAATGTAATTTTCCTTATGTACTAGATTTGATTAAAATAATTATGATAAAATAATCCTCCATATTTAGTTCCTAAATCCTTCTCTATATTTCCTGTTCTTAAACTTCTGTGGTATTTTCTACTGCACAAGGAAAGATTTAATCATCACATTCCATACATTCATAGAATGATACAATATGTAAAGGTATTAATAAAATCTATCAGATGAAATTCTAAGACTTGTTTTCCTTAACAAAAAGGTCTTGGGAGTAAACACTTTCATCGGATCTTCTTCCAAATGTTACATAGAGACTAAACATACCTTGGGACATGCAGGGTTTCTTGCTGTTTCAATCATTAGTGCAGATCCCATTCTATCTCTTTATTAAATGAGAAAAAAAATACATCAAAATTATTTTATCTCTTAACAACCAGGTAACATATACTCTGTAGTAACTACCTGCCTGTTGCTGTGTCAAATGCCATCAGGGACAAAACAGAAATACAATAATCTCCTCCTAGGGTATTATAATCCAATTAATTCAGATAAAACAATATGTAGTTTATTTATCTCTGACTTGAACTGCAAATATCTATGGTTCTAAGGTGGATCAATCAACACTGGCTGCAATAACCATAAAACATGTATACAAGTGTACTTGTAGTTTGAAAAGGCATCAGTACTGTGAGGAAATACACTGAAAGCCAGTATATAATATATAATTTATACACACACACACACACACACACATACACATATGGTATACGGCAAAGAAATAAAAGCAGAATAAACCTATTGTTTCCAGGGACCTGACAGTTTTGTTAAGACTGAAAAAGTGCAGACTACAGTTACCTAAAAATCAGGTCAAGACATTTGAACACTGAACTTGTTTTAATAGAGGACATGTAAGCACATGTAGGTACCGGGAAGAAATGTAGAACATGTAGTTATAGAGTTGATGTCATCAAAAAATTGTTTTTATAATCATTTGAGTAGGCATCTGAATCACTACAACACTCCAGAAATTATTCTTGGATAGTAGTTTTTACAAAGTATTATAAGGGAACTTAATTTTAATCAAGTTTTTCTATCCATTTTAAAAAGTATTTTTCCCTGAACATAAAGGCTATGTTTTCACGAAGCTTTCTAGCGAGGACAACCATTTTTGTAATGCCATTTTCACACAATAGTCACATTTTCAACTAGAATCTAGTAAATTTTACATAAAAGCCATATTTACAAATTGCTCAGTGACCCATTCTTTATAAGCGTTTTTAAGTATCAGTAGAAAATACTCATGCTTTCCAAGAAAGGCAAGATACTTGCCTCCCCTGACTTCTTCAGAAAAAATTAGTACATTTATAAACTAGAATAGTGGACAATCATTAAAACATGTTTGAGGCAGGAGGATCGCTATGAGTTCAAGGCTAGCCTCGGCTACATAACTGAGTTCAAAGCCTGCCTGTTCTACACAGTGAGACACTGCCTCAAAATAAATTAATTAAAACAAGATTTTTTTCCAACTGCTCATTTTTAAATTCACTTTAATGAGGAAAAAAAGATAAAATAGCAATGAAATAGTTTCAAAACAGGTTAGGACAGTTACAATAATTAATACATTGCACATATTATTGTCTTCACAGTAGTTATTCAGAGGACAGGATACAGACATGGTATCTTGTTTAAACACTATTAATATAAACCTTCTCATTGAATAGAAAGTAGCTCTATATCTATCCTATCACATATATGTATATATATATATATATACACATATATATTATATATGCATATATATATATATATATATATATTTCCCCAAACACAGAACAAAATGATCCTTTATTTATATTTCCCTTTTCATTAAGCTTCTCTTCTGGATGTTTAACAACTAAAGTTTGCAGACTAAAAATTAGACAGATAGATGGGCTAAGAAGATAGCCACTATTTTGGCCCTAGACCTTCAAGGTCAGTGAGGACTCAGGACATAAGAGAACCTCTGCTGTGACATCCTATAACTAGGTGGTGTCCCCAATTTTTGATCAAGGAGACCATGGGGCCACAGAGGAAAGTGATCGATGATGTATATATAGTGTGCCTAAGGAGAATCACCTAGAGAAAAAAAAATTCTCTCAGACTTTCACAGAGAGCAAACTGGTCGAGGAATGGCTGTGACTCATCCAGATGGCTGACACTGACAAAAGCTCCACAAGGTGCTTTACATGGTTCCAGGGTAAATCCTGAGGGGATCTGACTGACCTTATCAGACAGCAAAAGTTACATTTTTAGTTATATAGGTCTTGCTTTATCTTGGTTCTAACTATCCAGCAGAAAAGTGTAACCACAAGGTGTAAAACATGTTTTAAAAATGTTAATGACATAAGAGATAATTTATGATGTCAAAAATGTAGGATACCAAACAACATATACATTATTACCCCAATGTTTAAAGTGAATGATTACACAGACACAACACATGTGCACTCATTTTTTGTAACAGAAATAATAGTGGATTTTGTTGTTGTTGTTGTTGCTTATTTTGAGACAGTGCCCCACTATGCAGTTGAGGCTAGCCTTGAACTCACTGTGTAGTCCCTGGCTAACCTTGATCTCACAGCAATCCTCTTGCCTCAGCCTCCCTAGTGCTGGGATTACAGGCATGTACCATCACATATGGCTTTATGGTGGTTTTGTTCCTATTGTGATTACAGGTTGCTTTCACTGTTTTCTTTATATATTTTCCATTTTTATAAAATCTTTTAAAAAGACATAAATATTTTAACCAATAAATATGCATCTTACCAATACTGGTATATTCTGAGATGTGGGCAGAAATCTAAAGTTTCCTATCACAGCACTTCACAAACACAAAAACTAAAGAATAATAAAAATGTTCACAAATATCCTAAGTGGAAATTGTTAAAGAAGTACCATACAGTACCATCAGTAGAATGTAGTATCGTCTTTAAACCATGTCGAAATTTTTAAGAAGTTGGAAAAAAAGAGAAAGGATATAAATTTACAACTACAACAAAATTTTGGCTACACAAAACATACATATTTTAAGTTTCTAAATTATCCTGTGTTTTGGTTTAGTAGTACTTGGAAAGAGTTTTTAAATTCTAAAATAATGAGAGAAGGCTGCATAACATGTTTAGTAACAACAGTAATATGCAAATACTGTCTATACACAATATACTTTCATATTTTAAAAACACAATCCTTTTACATGCAGATCTCAAACTTCTGAACTCAAAGACCTATGATTAGAATATGACTCTTCAACATGTAACAGTAACAGATAACAGTAACAATTTTCTCTATTTCATGGTAACAAATTCTTTATATTTTTCAAATTATAATATACACACCTACATAGTAAGAACTGCTGTTTTTTAGTTTTTTTGAGACATGGTCTCACTACATAGGCCAGTCTGGCCTTGAACTCATAGTGACTCTCCTTCCTCAGCCTCCTGAGTGCTGGAATTACACCTGTGTGTATCACCATGTTCAGCTAATAACTTTTTTAAAAATAACAATCATAACTTACTTAAGAATCTTTTCCCATGTTTGACTGTCATAAAATGCATGGCTCCAACTCATTTTGACTGTGCCAACAATGACATTTTGTGAAAATACATCTGATCCTAATTTTCGATAAAGCTCCTCACATTCATCCAATGGCATATGAAACAATCCCAACATGAAAGCTAATACAGCACCTGAAAGAAAGAATTGTTAGTTTTTAAGTGGCAATGATGTCAACTGCACTTATAAGATCTCCTCTGAGGCACTGGCCTGGCTTAAATTCTATCTCATCTGGTTAATTCCTCAGAATCCCAATTTTTTCATCTATAAAATGGGGGTAAAGATCTATCTCCCTAATTTCTTATCCAACTCTTAAATTACTCTTTCTCTATAATTTGGGTTTCACATGTAACAGAAACCATGTGATGTTTAAGATTCTATATCTGATTTACTTAACATTAGGGAGGGGACAGGGACAAGGAAAAGGGATGAAAAAGAAATTAAGGTGTACTATGCACACGTGCCAACTCCACACAAGGAATGTAAACATTATGTACTGCAAACATGCACTAATAAAAATTAAAAGGGGATAAATAATAACTAAAATGAGTTAAGTCCTTTGTATGGAGCTAACAACTATAAAAAACTTTACTAAGTCCCAAAAAAGGTTTAGATAAATGCTGCCCCAAAATGATGATGATAAAATAATAACACTTTAAAAATATTTTAAAATGTTGCTTATATTAAATTAAACAATATATAGGACAGAGATTATGATAGATGCTGGCCTAACATTAATAAATTACTTAGTTTTAGTCATTGAATACAGCATATTGAAAACTCACCAATTTATTAAGCAATTATTACTTCAGGTTGGTCCTACAACCAATGTAATTTAAGAAATTAGTTACTCTGGGATGTCCTTTTAAATAATGATCTCATCTACTAGCTGTAATTGGTAGGACACACTGCCACCTAGTGTGTCTAATTGGCCTAACCCTGAAGGAAAGAGAAAAAGAGGAAAAAGATGGCATGGAGAGCCCACAGGACAGAGCAAAGACCTGCTCATCATTACCCAGCCTGAGACTGCAACACAACATAGAGGAAAAACAAGAAATCACTACCATAATGTGGCTTAAATGTTTATTTTACTATAATCGGTATATCAGTAAAAAAATACAATGTTATAGCTTAACTATTAATTTGTAGAAATTTTCTAATTAACACAAAATAATTTGTAAATAAGTTACTTTCTTTTTAAATACAAGTACTATAAAGATGCAAAAATATTTCAAAAACTGAATTAATTTTATTACTGGTAAGCTATTACACCTTTAAACTAATATATACCATACTGGCTTTATAAAGAACACACATGCAAACAAATTTAGAATATTAAAGAAAAAAAAAAAAGGAGAAGTAAATTACTATACTACAAGTTAACATCAGCATAAACAAAACATAATGAAAAAGATATACTGTAATACAGAAATAGACATATTCCATAAACTGATCTTTGACTTCATAAATAAATGAGCTGAGATTCTCTTAACTGAGCTTTCACTAACAATGGAGCAAAAGCAAGAGGTCAACTTCTGATGTTAAGACATCTGAATTCCTAGAACCATTCCAAATATAAGAGAAATGATGAGGGTAATACTTCCAAAAGAACACTATAGTCATAGGAAATGTCTCTTGTAAGAAGTTTCCAGAGTTAAATCAACTTCAGATCTACCTATTATATGTTCTTATTTTGGGAGGCATATTTTCAACATATTAAAATTCCTGAGGATCCTCTGTAAAGAAATTCATTCTTATTTTAATTCAACATTTTCTATCCTAAAAAGAAGTGTTCTAGGGATTCTTTACATCAATGGATTGCTCAGGTTTTCAGGTCCTCCCTGTAATTGCTCCCATTCAGTCATGACAACTGAGCATCAGTTAACATGCCTTTCGGGATATCTGTCATGTTCAAAACTAATAATGTAAAGAAATCACTTAATTTTGTTTGTAGTGATCTTTATAACTACTATTGTAACTTGAAAGAATGAGAAAAAAGGTACAAAATCTATTAAGTGAAATACTTCAAAGAATCTATAACTGGGATCTCATCTTATGAAAAAGCTCTCATACAGCAAAAGAAATCACCAATACAGTAAAAAGACAACCCACAGAGTGAGAAAATATTTTAGCCAATTATCCCTCAGACAAAGGACATCTAGAACACATAAAGAATAGAGTGGCTGCAGATATAGAATTCAATGGCCCACGTGCCTGCCTGGCAAGTGCAAGGACCTGAATTTGATGCCAAGTAACAACAATAAAAAAAGAATTGAAAAAAAAAAAATCAGACTCCTCAAATTCAAAGACCCAATAAAAAAAATGGACTTCTGAGATGAATACACATTTCAGATGAAATACAAATGGCAAGTAAATACATGAAAAATATTCAACACCATTGCTTATTTGAGAGATGCAAATTAAAACAATACTGAGATTCCATTTCACCCCAGAAAGAATGGCTATCATTAAGAAGTCAACCAGTAAGGCTGGGAGTGTAGCTCAGTGACACAGTGCTTGCCTAGCAAGTTTAAGTTCGTGATTTCAATTCCCAGTACCAAAAAAAAAAAAAAAAAAAATTAGATTGGGCGTGGTGGCGTGCACCTGTAATGCCAGTGCTTGGTAGGCTGAAAACAAGAGAATCACTACAAGTCTGATCTACGTAGTAAGACTCTGTAAACCCTGTACTAAATACATTTAAAAAAAAATGTCAGCCAATAACCAATGCTGGCAGGGCTGCAGGGGAAAAAGAAACCCTTCTCCACTGGTGGTGGGAATGTAGACTGTTATAACCACTGTGAAAAGCAGTCTGTAGATTCCTCAAAAAACTAGGATTAGAGAGGTATGATTCTACCCAGCTATTCCCCTTCTTGGTATCTTCCCAGAAGAATTAAAAACATCAAGCCGGGCATGGCGATGCATGCCTGTTATCCCAGTAAGTGGAAGGATAGGGCAGGAGGATCATTGCGAATTCAAGACCAGCCTGGAAAAAAAGAAAAGACCAGCCTAGGCTACAAATTGAGCTCACCCTGAACTACACAGAGAGACCCTCTCTCAAAAAGACTAATAATAATAATTTAAAACATCATACCATAGTGATATATGTGCATCCATATTTATAGGAGCAGTATTTATAATAGCTAAATCTTGGAAACAACCCAAATGCCCATCAATTGAAGAATGAACAAAAAAACATATGGTATTTTTATATAATAGAGTACACCTTAGCCATAAAGAGGTTAAACTTGAGACTTTTATAAGTAAATGGATGCAACTTGAGACTATATTCATAAGTGAAATAAATCAGACTCACATATGTAAACAACGGATCGTCTCTCTGGTGTGTCAAATTGAAAGAGTAAGTTCTAAAATGTTCGATACATACGCAAGTGGATGCAACTAGAGATTATGCTCATAAGTGAAATAAATCAGACCCACATGTGTAAATATCCTATTGTCTCCCTAGTGTAAGGACCTGCAAGAATAAACAAAACCTGAAGGATGTAATAGATACAGTAAAATGGAAAGAAATAAGGATTAAACAACAAAGATAAGGGCAAGGAGAATATAGGAAAAAAGGAAGAGGGAAAATTCATGCAAGCATATATACAGCAAGGCTGAGATGATCGCATTAATAATTTCCATCAGTTTCTTTGAAAAAAAGCAGTTGATGTTTAGAATTTTCACTTTGACTAACTCTATACTGAGATCTGAGATCTAAGCAACTACACTGAGGACAGCAATGTGTAATATAAAAAACATGGTTGAATACCTCTCATCATGGGCTTCTAAATGTGTATCGTTTCTAATGTCTTACCAATCATTATTATACTCTTTAAAATAAATATTAAAGAAAGTAAAAAAGACAAGAAAAAACTAAGGCTTATTAAAAGCAAGTGTCCATATTCAATTATTTGTCTGGTCTTGCATAGCTATATCTGTTAATCTGAGCAACAGATTTGACGATAAAAAGAATATAAAAAAGAAAGAGGTAATATAACAATTACTGTTAAATTTTATTCTTATTTTGAAACTCTGTAACATATCTATAGCCGTATGTTACCGTTTGTCTTTGCTTCTACTATTTGTTTTCATTCTTCAAAATAAAATGAAAATTAAAACAAAATAAAATGTTCAATGCATGTTGTGAACCGGGAAGAAACTGTTCAAAAGGAAAAAGGAATTAGGATGAGTGAAAAGGGAAAGGACAGTAGGGAAAATAGAAGCAATGCAAATCAGTCACACAATTAGCATCTCTTAACTTTCATTATAAAGGAAGGTTTGAGCTAATACAGGTTGGAGAAATTTTTATGCCCATATCTTGTACTCTGAGCAACTGCTTTAAAAATTATAATTATATTGTTGTTCTATTATTTTGTTCTGAAATTTTGTTTTACCTTTTTTCTATTAAAATCTGAAGTGTAAACTAACAGAAAGTGAGAAATTATCAGGTCAAACAATAAAATTCAAAGTAACAGTCATACTAAATTGCCAATTCTTTCTATATGATCAAAGTCTTTTTTTTTTTTTTTTTTTCCCTTGTATTTAGGACAGAGTCGACAGCGTCTACAGGGTCTCACTGCATAGATTGGACTTGTGATTCTCCTGTTTTCAGCCTCCAAAGTGCTGGGATTACAGGCGCGCATCACCACGCCAGTCTCAATCTCTGCCTCAGCGTGTCCAGGGGGTGGGGCCAGCATGGCACACGGGGTATCATCTGCTTAAGCAGGCGCTTTAATCCACTGAGCTATCAGGCCAGCCCCAATCAAAATCTCATGGTATGTATACCACTAGTAATATATATGTAGAGCAGCTTTCCAGGGGCTGGGGAGATAGCGCTGGGGCATGACTGCCTTCCTGGCAAGCACAAGGTCCTGAGTTTGATCCCTTGTAATGCAAAAAGAAAAGTAAAGCAAGCAAGCAAGTTTTCTAGAAACACAATTTTCAAATTTATGAATTTAAATTCTGGTTTTAAAAAATGATACATAAAGCAATTTCCTCGCTAAAAGACTCCCTCACAAAAGTGTAAAATAAAATCTTGGATTTTTCTATTGGTTCAAATATAGTATTGTCTTCCTTCTATTTCATCACTCTTTACAATGACAATTCCATGAAATAACAGTAATTTGTCTTACTTCTTTGGCTTACTGAAAACATACTACAACCATATAAAATCTGTTTTTGAATGTTAATCACAATAAACACTTTTAAAAATTCATTAAGTATTATTTGTTGAAAAAAAATAACATTTTTGGTCTACAAGCTTTGAAATACTACATGAATATAACATATGTATGTGATAGTACAAATCTGATGATGTCTGCCTATACTTGTACAGAAATTGTGTACCTAAACCCATGCAAATTTTCCTATGAACAAAAAAAAAAATGTTATGCCATGTAAAAAAAAAAAAAAAACAATGACTTCTAGACCACCCTGTGCAAAGTAGGGATATCCTGCTAGGACTATGGCATGGAAGCTTCAACATGCTGGAAGCCTGCATTAGCGTGTATTAAATTCATATGCAAGTAGTCTCCTTACCTGGCCCAAGCAAAACAAACAAGATGACAAGACCAGTATATACAGGTGTACGTATAATTTAACTTTTTGGTCTCTTTAACCATCTCTAACCATCTCATTCATTCAGACAGAGCCAAAGGCAAATGAACCTAGCCAGGGAGGACACATCTTGAATTCTTGCAAAGAACTGCATCATCTTTCCTGACAACTCACTGCAAAGTTTATCACATATGATAAAATCTCTACCAACTCCCCTAATCTCTTTTAAAGAACATTTTCTTTCTATATTGCTTTCCAACTGGGAGAAAGAAATAGTAACACTGATCACATGTTATCATTAATAAAATACGTTTTTAAAAATTAAAAAAAAAATTCATTAAGCAAACCAAAGGATTATCATCATAAGTACACATAATACTCATCATTTCAGAGAATGATCCTTGATGTTAAGTCAAACTGTTTAATGGTTTTTTTCCTTAACGTGCTGCTAGAATGCACCACGTGCAGCAAATAATTACCTGTGCTTACACCACAAATGTAATCAAAGAGCTGATGAACTGGCTTCTGAGTTAGTTCAACTAATTTCCGCAGTGTCTGAAGAGCAACCACACCCCTGTAGAAAAGATTAAATACAAAGTGGGAACTCCTATCTCAAGGAATATTAATTCAAGTTACTGAATCAAACAATTCCAAAAATTGCTTTTGTAGCTTATAGGCTGACGTGAAAACTAAGAATATAAATTACCACTGCCAGATCAAAATTGAGAATCATTGTTGAAAATTTAGAACCTAAAGGATATAAAGGGCCGGGGAGATGACTCAGTGGAATAATTGCTTCCCTGGCAAGCGCAAGGGCCCTAAGTTCAATCCCTGGTTCCACCAAAAAACAAAAAAAAAAAAAAAAAGAAAAATGTTTAAAGGATATAAAAACTGTACAATGGAAGCAATTTAAAAATTTATATCCGTGTCTTTAAAAATACTAATATAACAATGTGCTGATATATATTTTCAAAACACCTCAAATCTAGGTGTTGATGGTACATACTGCAGTCTCAGCACTCAAGAGGCTGAGGCAGGAGGATCTTGAGCTATGTTGTCAGTTCAAGGCCAGCCTGACCTATACAGTGAAAGCCTAGCTCAAAGAAAAACAAAAAACTAATTCAACTTTAGAAAACATTTACAATTTCTCTTTAGCTTTGGGATGACATGTATTGGTTTCTTCTCTTACCAATACAGTTGGTCACCTATGCTTCTATATATTTGTGTTTTGTATATTTTACTAGTCAGATAAGTTCCTAGTCATTTCTAAAAACTTAATAAACTTACAACACTAGGCATATTAATTAATGCTGCTGATCGATAATTTTTAGAACTTTGTCAAGGGTAGTAAATCACTTCATGAGGGAATGTGAAAAGATGGAAAGTCCTGATGGTGTAGGGGTGTATCATGTGGGCAACTCTTATTTTTCCTTGTTTATATTTTTTTATAAAGTGTGAAAAATCCTCACCCTTGCACTTGGAAAAAATTTTGACACCAAACAGGCAGAAGGAGCAAGTGTCACACAGTTTTCTTAACACAGGGAGGTAGAGATGAAAGAATTAAAAATTCTATTTCCAATACAAAGAGTAAGGCAGGTCAGTTCTAGAACAAAATGTTACTTTGGTGCCACAAAAGAAAATTCAGAATTTAAATTATGCCTTGATATTGTTCAAGAAAGTTACCAAGAAATATTCTAAGGTTAAAGTAGAAAAACTAAGGATGGCGATTTTTTTTTCATGGTGACTAAGAATGTGAATTTGAGAATAAGGTGCTTATAAAAAGGAAACATTAATTCAAGGTGGGACATAAAGAATTAAAGATAATACCAAATAAAACACATTCAACAATGTGATCTTTTATCTTTCCTGGATACATCACACAGAAAACATTTGATGATAATATTAAAATAATCTTGAAGCTTGCTTTTAGCTATAGTTTTTTTTCTACCCAAATTTTTCTAACCACTTATATAACAAGGTGGAAAATATTTTAAAATGAAATATTTATAAATTAAAATTTAATTGTCAATGT
>NW_004524644.1:0-10976 GCF_000260255.1 Octodon degus | reverse complement strand
TGGTTGCCATTTGCATAACACAGTACTACAAGGCTCTCTCTCTCTCTCTCTGTCACACACACACACACACACACACACACACACACACACAGAGGCAAATTACATGGTTTCTTTTACTCATAGCCCTTACACCTTACTGCCTTCTGGACACACCTTGTTCTGGCTTCCTGTTCACACTGCCCTAACCCACAGTTCCTCAACAGCAGCACCTCTGACTCTCCAGGTTGCTAACTTCACTTGGAGAGATGCCCTGTGCATTATAGGGTATTCCATAGCAACTGCTCTCTTCAAGTGAGATTAATTGGAAGTCCTCCAGTGTGCCAACAAAAAATGTCTCTAGACAACATCAAGCGTCCCCATGGGACAAACATTACCTCCATTAGAGGATCACTGATCCCAGTGTACCTTCATCCTAACATACTCCTAGATTTCCCCAAATTTCAATAATTTCTTCCCTCTATGACTTATAAAATTCCTATCCTATAAGATCAAATATCTATTAGCCACAAATGTCTTTCCACCATGCCTCTTACCTTAGCTATCTAAATGTCCCTCAATATTCTTGTAGGTCTATACTTAAATATTTCTTATCTCTTAAAAAACTAAGCTAGAATCCTTCTTTAAAATACCTCTACTAGGCTCTACTGCTTTGCTTTACTGTTTTTTTTCACAGTTCTCATTACTACTCAATAAAATTGTTTTTCCATGTCATTTTTCCTCCTCTGGAATGCAAAGGAGGATTCTCACTGCTCCTCAAGGAAATTTCTTACTCATTTAGCTACCACTTTCCCTATTCTTATCACACGGAACTGATTCTATTGACATATAATGAGTTCCTACAACTTGTTACCATTTTATATTACACAGAGTGATGCATACCTTCTTGGACTTCCTTAAGAAACATCCACCACGCTCTTCTAAGATGCTAGCTTTTGGTCACTTGAGCACTTCTGTGTGGGTGCATGTAACCTTACATCCAACATATCTAAATCAAGATTCTTTCCCAATACCATTCACCTTTATCTCTATCATCCTGTCCTAGTCACCCACCAAGGTTATATTTAGAAGGATCTTGACCTAGTTCTAGTATATCTAGTCTCCCTATTTCTTCAAAAAAAATTTTGTTTATCTTTTCTTTCTGCTGCAAAATTTCACCATTCCAGTATTGTAGTGTTCTGTTCCTGATTTTTAAATAGCCTCCTCTCATCACACAACAGTTCTCTCACATTGGTGTCATGTTGTAGAAGACTTGGGTGACAGCTAAGATGGAAATTTGAAAAAAGATAAAAGTAATACTTGGCACAGAGAACTGTGATTGGCAAAGCAGGTATAGAGAACAAAATCAGAGAACTTAAAAAACCTGGTCATTAATCTAATTAGCATTCCCTGGCAAGCACAAGGGCCTGAGTTCAATCCCCAGTTCTGCAAAAAAAAAAAAAAATCTTACCAGCACAAAGGCATAAATTATAAAAATTATATTACAGAATTAGCATGGGTGGACTGCTAGAAGTAAAAATGAAGACAGTGAAGTTATCTTATGAAGAAGGAACACATTTATCGCTTGTACAGTATGCACTCACATAGAATGAGGAAGTTAGTGATACTGACTCCTGTGCTAGCTATCACTGTATTAAGCAACTAGTTATATAACAAACAAGATAAGATAAATATGAAGATAAATATAACAAAACAAGCTGAAGTTATAATAAAACAATGCCAAGATTCTAAGAGAATAATGGTTGATAAGCTTCTAAAATAACAAAAAGGTCTAAAAAGGTCAAACTAAAATATAAACACTAAACAAAATCAAAAGGTGTTTCAAGAATATGTTAGAGTTGCTCTTAGACTTGAAGTTACAAATGAAAAAGATGATTTCATGCTTTAAAATTTTGATTTTGTAAAGATATAATTTTACCAAGTCTATTTTTTAAGAATCCTAAAGGTGAACTGCATATTTAGTTTTTAGATATCAGTTTTTCTGACTGTACCTTGTTCCTCCACCATCTATTGTCAGAATTCGGATTCCTCTCCCTTTCACTGGATCCACATAACCAATTAGGGCCAAAATTTCTCTAACTGCAGCCTGAAGAGTTTCATCTTTAATTTGTCTCAGTCGTAATAAATAAGGTATAATTCTTTCCTATATTGAGAAGAAAAATATTTTGTTGCTTTTGTTGATCAAGAATGAAACTATGAATAAATTTAACACAAATAGTTGATTAAAATTTCAGGCTTTCAAACATGAAAAGATTATGAAACTAAAACTAGCATTGACTTCATACATGAATTTTATGTTGTCTTTAAAAAGTAGTTATATAAACAGCTACAATGCAATTAAGAAAAAGTTGGCAGCCTTTAACTAACATACTGACATTCCTATTTTATAAATATTTAACTTCAAAATATAGCTTATTAATAGTAATAGCATGATTTGTATTATAGAAAATGAATTTATTAGAATCATGCATATCATAAATAGAACAATTATTTAATATGCAATCACATGAATGATTTAAAAAAAAAACAATTTTTCACATAAAAACAAAGCCCTGTCATTTCCATTTAAAAAGGTTTATTAGTATTTAGGCCAAGGCAGTAAGTACCTGATTAAGGAAATCAGAAATTACCTTAACAGCTACTCCTTTTCCTTCAGGAAATTCCAGAAGATGAAAAGTCAGTTCTTCAACCCTAGTAATGCAGAGCTTTGGGTCTGCTGTTCTTCTTAACGCCTGAACCAATGCCCGAGTTCTATTATCAATGCTCACTCTTGCAATAATCTACAAAGACACCATTAAATATATGCAATTAGAATACAACACTTTTAACAAATAGTTAATGTTTTATTAAGAAATAAAACTTACAAATTTCGCACAATTAATACAACTCCAAACCACAATGAATAACTTGCCTTTTCTCGTTGAAGAGATAAATGCTTTTTCTCCTCTGCACTTTTGTCCTTGCTGACAGCCTGCTCAGTTTTAGCAGGTTCTTCCTGTTGTCCTGTCTGACTCTTGGAGTCATACTTTAACTTGGGGACTAGTCCACCGATATAGCCACCCACTAAAGCCTGAACACCTTCCGTGGGACGAGAAAGAAAGTTAGCAATGCTCTGTTTAGTGGAAACTGGAAGGGCTTCCGGCACTCCACTTGGGCTTGCAGGCTTGGCTGTGTTACCCTCGGAAGACTGCAAGCCTGGCTCATCAGTAAGGATGCCAGGACCTGGAGAATCTGGTTTCCTTTCTTCTGCCCTTTCACCTTCGAGTTCTGCTTTGTTCTTTTCTTTTGTTTGAGACATTTTTTCCTCACGTTTGAAGTATGAGTTAATATGATTTGATAAAAAGTAGAATGAGTCTCCAAATTTTGTGGTTATATTACTTGTGTAACGAAAAAGGCTTTGTTTACCTAAATCTTCTTTATCTATTGTGTAACTTTTCTCTTCTGCAAAAGAATTCTTTTCTGTTGATTTGTCACTATATTTTTTCAGAGATTTGATGGCTTCTTTAATATTTTTCTGTTTCGACCAGCCACTGTCTGATACTTTTCTTAATATTCGAAAACTTGGCTTAAATTGAGCTAAACGTGAAATCATTTCATTTTGACTGCCAAAAACAGCCTTTGAAACAGAATTGAAAGTGCTTTTAATGCGGGACATACGACTGCTCACTTTTGTAAGTCCCTTCGGAGCAGAAGTGCTAAGTTTCCAAATGCCAATGTGTAAACCATGGTTGCTTAGACAGTAACAGTGTTTACCACAGGAATACGCTTCACTTTTGGTCCATTTACATCTTACTCTGCTTGTATGAAAACCTCTTTGTACACTGCTTTGACTTATCCACCAGTAGTGTCGAGGAGTGCACACAAAATGTAGCTTCTTGCTTCTCTGCTTTCCACAAAGACTTCTTGCATTACTAAGGAGGTAAATATATATATCTATGGTCAAATTAATAGACATAACTTAAAAATCATTTATTTTCTGTATGACATTGTCCCGCTTCATTCCTCAATGCTTCATTTATGAAACGCCGTAAGTCATGGTCTTACCTAAAATGGCAAAAAAAAAAAAAAAAAAAAAAAAAGATTCAAGTTAAAATCAAAATTGGGCAGAAGATAAAATACTTGAATATTTGAACTACATTTACCAAATTGTCTCACAAAAGATTATTTCAATACAGCTTACACAGATTTCTAAACTAATAGAAAATAATCCACTTTTCAGTATAGAAGTCAATAAAAAAAAAAGATGACATGGTAAGTCATTATCTTTAAGAATGCAACTTTGGGACAGAATCAGAATTACCTAAGGTCACTCACATCTGTACTTCCTAGGACTGTTTATGCTTCTTTTCTTCTGGGCCCATCACACCCAAAATCCTTTAAAGATGCTTTAAACTCATACATTAGCTTATTGGAAAAAATGAAGGGCAGAAACCTGACTTAATGTAGACAAACAGATTTAAAGATATTCACTCATTTTTCTTTTTAAAATTTTTATTAGCTTATGTTTGCAGTATATAATAATTATACCCAGTTTTTTAAATAAAATAATAGAATGGGCCATGCATTCTTCCTGGAAAACAGGCCGTCCTTTCAACTGTAAATAGAGCCATTTTTCTCTGTGGGTGGGCCATTTTTCCCCATATAAATCAAGTCCAAATCTTCTAAAGTTCACAAATTCAATGATGCTGAAACCCTGAACAAAATATAAGCAAAGCAAAACTAACAATGTATCAAAAGAATTACACTATGTCTAATACCTGGGATTTACCTCAGGTATACAGGACTAGCTTAATCTGTGAAAATGAATAAACATAAGTGATTACATCAGTAAGCTTACAAAACAATATTCATGTTATCAATAGCTTCAGAAAAAAAAATTTGACAAAATCCAACACTCATTGATTAAAATGATCAATAAACTAAAAATAGAAGAGAACTTCCTCAACTTGATACAGACTAAAAAAAAAAAAAAAAGCTAATATAACTTAGCTAATATAAGCTGTTATATTATAGCTAATATAACTAATATTATATATAGCTAATATAACTTAGGGTAAAAATTAAAAGCTTTCTCATTCAGATTAAGAACAAGATGTCCCCTCTTAGCACAGCTTTTTATCACTGTACGACATGTCCTATCTAATGCATGAAGACACAAAAAGGAAATACAAGAAACAGAAATGGGAAGAAAAACTTTTTAGCTGTAGATCACATGATTGCCCATACAGCAAATACAAAAGAATCAACAAAAACAAATACAAATTTCTGGAACCAGGAGATTACAAAAACAAAAAGTTAATGTGGAAAAGTTTTCTTCTATACTAATAATGAACGGATGAAATTCAAAATTAAAAGTACAATCCCATTTAAATTACATTTCCTCTCCATATGAATGAAAATACTTAGGTATAAATTTAACAAAATATGTACAAGATCTAAGTGAGAAAAACTACAAAACACTAAAAGAAACTAAAGAATTAAGTATGGAGATAACCCATGTTTATGGACAGTAGTACAGATAATACACCGTGGGCTGGGAGACAACTGTTCTCCACTCACTTGAGCTGGGGCAGTAATCCAGGCCCAATCCTCTTTCCACTGTTCAGAGAAAAGCAAAACATAAAAGAACAAAGACCCAGGAACTCCTTGACACTCTAGACCAAAGTGCAAGCACACTCTCTCCTGGCCTGACAGTCAGTAAGTTTTTATCCACCTGGGCTTTATGAATGGTTCATAAATACAGACTGCACCTCATGTTATAATTTAATCTGATTGAATTATTGTAAATGTACGTTCACCGAAAGCACCTGAGATAATTCTGCACCTTGTCAATCATATCTAGAGACTCAAAGAGAGGAACAAGAGCTGGAGTGTACTTCCTTTAAAAATCAGAAAGCCTGATTAATCTGTGCGCTGTGCTGTGCTTTTTTTCTCGTCAGTAGAGCACCACTTTTCTGTTCATGCCGCCCTTTTCGTTTCTGCTGGTACAGACCTTCTTGAACACACCTTTCTGTGATCTTCAATAAATGCAACTGCTTTTCACTTACCACTGGATGTATGCTTTGCAATTTGCTGCCTGTCATACACAAAAGCCTGGAATCTATCTGCTGGATTCACCACACAGTAACAGATAAGAAGACTCAATATTGTCCAGATGTTAGTTCTTCCCATCTTGACTGGCAGATGCAACATAATTTCAGTCAAAATCCCTGACATCTTTTTTTTTTTTTGGTATTTTAGGGAAGGGTCTACAGGGTGTTCAGGGTCTCACTACTGAATTGGACTCATAGTGATTCTCCTGTTTACAGCTTCCCAAGAGCTGGGATTACAGGCACGCACCACCATGCCCAGTCTCAACTGCCTTCTCAGTGTGTGTGTGGGGAGGGGGCGAAGGCGGCATTACAGGCCATTTATTTTTTCAGCATCAACAAATTTAAAGTTTATATGAAGAAATAAAAAATCCAGAGTAGCCAACAAAATATTGAAGGAGGAAAACAAAGAAGGATGATCTGACTTCAAGGCTTGCTTACTTACCATCAAGGTGGTGAAAGATAAGCTAACAGATCATTGAGATGATAATACAGACCAGAAACAGACCTAATTGATTATATATGGGTAGTTAATCTCTGACAAAGGAGCAAAGGCAGTAAAAAATGGAACAGTCTTCTTGACGAATAGTGCTAGAATAACTGTACACCTACATGCAAAAAAAAAGAAAGAAAGAAAGAAAGAAAGAAATCTAACTAGGTTTTACAATCTTCAGAAAAATTACCTCAAATGGATCATAGGTCTAAATGTAAAACACATTCTACAAAACTCCTAAAGTATAACACAGGGCAACATCCAGGTAATACCACGAATGCCAATGACTTTTCAGATACAACACCAAAGGCATAATCCATTCAAGGAGGAACTGATGACTTGGACTTCATTAAAATTAGAAACATCTGCTCTGTGAAAGGCACTGTCAAGAGAATGAGAAGATAAGCCTTAGAGACAAAATATTTACAGGAGACACATGATAAAAACCACATCTAAAACATACAAAGCACATTAAAAAAGCTTATGAAAAGATGCACCACACTGCATGTCTATGGGAAACTAGTCAAAAGCATCAAGGCCTGATTGACCGTTCCTGAGCACACAGAGGAGGGAACAGCAAGCTGACTGCCCTTGGGCAACCTGCCAGCATGCTGGCATTGCAAATTCCAAGGAAGAAGTCAACAAGCCGAGATCTTGTTTAGAGAAATGTTCACCTGGGTACACTTTACAAATAATGAGAAACAGATGCATTCCATTAACCTAATCGCTTGTTCCCTTGCCTAAACGGAATAGAAGTGAACCGATCAGATGCTCAGGGCTCTTGGTCAACTAGAGACAAGAGCCTCAAGCCCCTTTCAAAATCATCTGTGTGCTGTCTTTCATCTCCATTCACCTGCTCTGGTTAGGTGTTCCTAGAAGGTTGGCTTTCTGCATGTGCTCAGGAAAATGCAAATCCAAATACCAATGTGATACCACTACACACCTACCAGAAAGGCCAGAAACTAGGATACTTACACCCCCAGACACTGGGAAGCATGTGGAGGAACAGGAACCCTACTGATTGCTGTCAGAATGCAAAATGGTACAGCCACTATGGAGAATAGTGTGGCAGTTTCTTACAAAATTAAACATATTTACCATATAATATAGTAATTGTGCTCCTTGGTATTTATCCAAAGGAGTTGCAGACTTATGCCCACACTTATGTACAGTATATTATACTGTACATATATTATACTGAATATTTATAACAGCTTTATTCATAAATGCTAAATTTGGAAGCACCTGAGAGGTCCCTTGGTATGTGAATGGACAAAGTGGGACACAGCAGTTCCCTCTTACCCACAGAGGATACATGTGAAGATTCCCAATGGATGCCTAAACTGCAGATTGTATGAAATATATATTTCTATATATGTAATTATATATATAATTACATATATAGAAATATATATTTCATACAATCTGCAGTTTAGGCATCCATTGGGAATCTTCACATGTATCCTCTGTGGGTAAGAGGGAACTGCTGTGTCCCACTTTGTCCATTCACATACCAAGGGACCTCTCAGGTGCTTCCAAATTTAGCATTTATGAATAAAGCTGTTATAAATATTCAGTATAATATATGTACAGTATAATATACTGTACATAAGTGTGGGCATAAGTCTGCAACTCCTTTGGATAAATACCAAGGAGCACAATTACTATATTATATGGTAAATATGTTTAATTTTGTAAGAAACTGCCACACTATTCTCCATAGTGGCTGTACCATTTTGCATTCTGACAGCAATCAGTAGGGTTCCTGTTCCTCCACATGCTTCCCAGTGTCTGGGGGTGTAAGTATCCTAGTTTCTGGCCTTTCTGGTAGGTGTGTAGTGGTATCACATTGGTATTTGGATTTGCATTTTCCTGAGCACATGCAGAAAGCCAACCTTCTAGGAACACCTAACCAGAGCAGGTGAATGGAGATGAAAGACAGCACACAGATGATTTTGAAAGGGGCTTGAGGCTCTTGTCTCTAGTTGACCAAGAGCCCTGAGCATCTGATCGGTTCACTTCTATTCCGTTTAGGCAAGGGAACAAGCGATTAGGTTAATGGAATGCATCTGTTTCTCATTATTTGTAAAGTGTACCCAGGTGAACATTTCTCTAAACAAGATCTCGGCTTGTTGACTTCTTCCTTGGAATTTGCAATGCCAGCATGCTGGCAGGTTGCCCAAGGGCAGTCAGCTTGCTGTTCCCTCCTCTGTGTGCTCAGGAACGGTCAATCAGGCCTTGATGCTTTTGACTAGTTTCCCATAGACATGCAGTGTGGTGCATCTTTTCATAAGCTTTTTTAATGTGCTTTGTATGTTTTAGATGTGGTTTTTATCATGTGTCTCCTGTAAATATTTTGTCTCTAAGGCTTATCTTCTCATTCTCTTGACAGTGCCTTTCACAGAGCAGATGTTTCTAATTTTAATGAAGTCCAAGTCATCAGTTCCTCCTTGAATGGATTATGCCTTTGGTGTTGTATCTGAAAAGTCATTGGCATTCGTGGTATTACCTGGATGTTGCCCTGTGTTATACTTTAGGAGTTTTGTAGAATGTGTTTTACATTTAGACCTATGATCCATTTGAGGTAATTTTTCTGAAGATTGTAAAACCTAGTTAGATTTCTTTCTTTCTTTCTTTCTTTCTTTTTTTTTGCATGTAGGTGTACAGTTATTCTAGCACTATTCGTCAAGAAGACTGTTCCATTTTTTACTGCCTTTGCTCCTTTGTCAGAGATTAACTACCCATATATAATCAATTAGGTCTGTTTCTGGTCTGTATTATCATCTCAATGATCTGTTAGCTTATCTTTCACCACCTTGATGGTAAGTAAGCAAGCCTTGAAGTCAGATCATCCTTCTTTGTTTTCCTCCTTCAATATTTTGTTGGCTACTCTGGATTTTTTATTTCTTCATATAAACTTTAAATTTGTTGATGCTGAAAAAATAAATGGCCTGTAATGCCGCCTTCGCCCCCTCCCCACACACACACTGAGAAGGCAGTTGAGACTGGGCATGGTGGTGCGTGCCTGTAATCCCAGCTCTTGGGAAGCTGTAAACAGGAGAATCACTATGAGTCCAATTCAGTAGTGAGACCCTGAACACCCTGTAGACCCTTCCCTAAAATACCAAAAAAAAAAAAAGATGTCAGGGATTTTGACTGAAATTATGTTGCATCTGCCAGTCAAGATGGGAAGAACTAACATCTGGACAATATTGAGTCTTCTTATCTGTTACTGTGTGGTGAATCCAGCAGATAGATTCCAGGCTTTTGTGTATGACAGGCAGCAAATTGCAAAGCATACATCCAGTGGTAAGTGAAAAGCAGTTGCATTTATTGAAGATCACAGAAAGGTGTGTTCAAGAAGGTCTGTACCAGCAGAAACGAAAAGGGCGGCATGAACAGAAAAGTGGTGCTCTACTGACGAGAAAAAAAGCACAGCACAGCGCACAGATTAATCAGGCTTTCTGATTTTTAAAGGAAGTACACTCCAGCTCTTGTTCCTCTCTTTGAGTCTCTAGATATGATTGACAAGGTGCAGAATTATCTCAGGTGCTTTCGGTGAACGTACATTTACAATAATTCAATCAGATTAAATTATAACATGAGGTGCAGTCTGTATTTATGAACCATTCATAAAGCCCAGGTGGATAAAAACTTACTGACTGTCAGGCCAGGAGAGAGTGTGCTTGCACTTTGGTCTAGAGTGTCAAGGAGTTCCTGGGTCTTTGTTCTTTTATGTTTTGCTTTTCTCTGAACAGTGGAAAGAGGATTGGGCCTGGATTACTGCCCCAGCTCAAGTGAGTGGAGAACAGTTGTCTCCCAGCCCACGGTGTATTATCTGTACTACTGTCCATAAACATGGGTTATCTCCATACTTAATTCTTTAGTTTCTTTTAGTGTTTTGTAGTTTTTCTCACTTAGATCTTGTACATATTTTGTTAAATTTATACCTAAGTATTTTCATTCATATGGAGAGGAAATGTAATTTAAATGGGATTGTACTTTTAATTTTGAATTTCATCCGTTCATTATTAGTATAGAAGAAAACTTTTCCACATTAACTTTTTGTTTTTGTAATCTCCTGGTTCCAGAAATTTGTATTTGTTTTTGTTGATTCTTTTGTATTTGCTGTATGGGCAATCATGTGATCTACAGCTAAAAAGTTTTTCTTCCCATTTCTGTTTCTTGTATTTCCTTTTTGTGTCTTCATGCATTAGATAGGACATGTCGTACAGTGATAAAAAGCTGTGCTAAGAGGGGACATCTTGTTCTTAATCTGAATGAGAAAGCTTTTAATTTTTACCCTAAGTTATATTAGCTATATATAATATTAGTTATATTAGCTATAATATAACAGCTTATATTAGCTAAGTTATATTAGCTTTTTTTTTTTTTTT
>NW_004524643.1:12841853-12842975 GCF_000260255.1 Octodon degus | reverse complement strand
TTTCTAGGAATCTGTCCATTTCCTCTGTGTCTTCTATTCTGTGAGAGTAAAGATTGTCAAAGTAGCTATTGATAATCTTCTGAAATTCCACTGAGTCTGTGCTAATTACATGCTTTTCATTCTTTATTGCTTGTATTTGAAATTTTTTCCCTCTGTTTGATGAGGTTAGCTAGTGGCTTATCGATTTTATTTAATCTTTCAAAGAAGAAGCTTTTTTCTTTTTTATTTCTTTGAATTATTTTCTTCTTCTCAATTGAATTAATTTCTGCGCTAATGTTTATGATTTCCTCCCATCTTTGGGCTGGGTTTGATTTTCTCTTCCTTTTCTAGTTGTTGAAGGTGCAGCATTAGGTTAGCTATTTGTTCCCGTTCTGTTTTCCTAATGTGTGAGTTCACATCTATGAATTTCCCTCTGAGAACTGCTTTCATCCTATCCCATGAATTACAATATGTTGTGCTTAAATTTTCATGGAATTGTAAATATTGTTGAATTTCTTGTTTAATTTCATCTGTGACCCATTGGTTATTGAGTAGGTTGTCATTTAATTTCCATGTACTTAAGGTGTTTTTCTGGTTTCTTTTGTCATTTACTTCCAGTTTCATTGCACTGTGGTCACATAATGTGCATGGGATAATTTCTGTTTTCTTCCATATACTTAAGCATGACCTATGGACCAGCATGTGGTCTACTTTAGAAAATGACCCATGTGCAGCTGAGAAAAATGTGTATTCAGCTGTGTTTGGGTGGAACAGTCTGTATATTCACCAAGTCCATTTGTTTCAAACTCTGGTTCAGCTCTATTATTTCTTTGCTTATTTTTTGTCTGATTAACCTATCTCTTCAAGATAAGGGGGTTCTAAGGTCTCCTGTTAAAATTGTTGGATTGGATATTAGATTTTTCATGTCCATTAAGATTTGCTTTACATAGTTAGGTGCTCCCGTGTTTGGTGCATACATATTTATGAGTGTTACCTCTTCCTCTTGAATTTTCCCCTAACCAGTATATAGTGGCCTTCTTTATTTCACTTGATCATTGTTGGTTTGAAGTCGAGACGGTCTGAGAATAGGATTGCTACCCCTGCTTTTTTCTGAGGTGTTGGGCCATGTAGTATTGTGTTCCA
>NW_004524643.1:12839190-12841753 GCF_000260255.1 Octodon degus | reverse complement strand
TTTAGAATTGATATGTATTGACTTACAGTTGCCATGTTATTTACCTGTTTTCATTTACTCCTTTTTCTCCTGTGTTAATTGCTTACCCTATTTAGTTGGTTGCTTCTGATCTCATTCGTGGAGTTTTGATTGTTTTGGTCCGTCTCTAGAACATCTTTCAGTAGCCTGTGTATGGTTGGCTTTGTCATCGCAAAATTCTTTAGCTGTTCTTTGTCATGGAAGTATTTCACTTCACCATCAAACTTGAAAGAAAGTTTTGCAGGGTGTAGTAGTCTGGGCTGGAATTCTTTTTCATAGAGAACTTGAAGTACTCTCCTCCATGCTTTTCTTGTCTTCATTTTTTGCGGAGAAGTCAGCCATAATTCTGATGGGTTTTCCTTTGAATGTGATCTGCTTCTTTTCTCTAGCGTCTTTCAGTAGATTAATCTTGTGCTGAATTTCTGAGATCTTGACTATTATATATCTCAGTGAGTTTTTCATTGGATTGAAGTTACTTGGCGTTCTGTATGCTTCAGTTACCTGAATGTCAGATTGTTTCCTCATATTTGGGAAGTTTTCTGCTATTACTTCTGCCTATTTTTTAATGTCGTTTGTATTGACTCCTTCTTTCTCATTGATGCCTATTAGTCTCACATTGTTCATCTTTGCATCATCTTGCAGATGATGGATTATTCCTTCCTGCAACCTTGTTGTTTTTAAGAGATCCTTTCTTCCCTTTTCACTAGCTGCAATAGCATCTTCAAGATCTGAAACTCTGTCTTCACTTTCACTTAAACGGTTTTGCAAGCTTGTGATTGAGATTTTAATTTCTTCTATATGTCTTTGACTCGGCTTCATATGTTCTGTTTCTTTCCTGTTGTGCTAATTCAAGGAATCTGTCATTTTTCTAATATTTTCTATTTTTTATCAATGACTTCTTTAGAGGCAGTTATAAATTCTTTTACTGCAGTGTTTTTTTCAGATTGAGTTTCCTCCTTATGTTTCTGTAGTTGCTCCTTTACCTCAGATGCTATGAGTTCTGAGAATTCTTTTTTTTTTTATTTCAGAAGAGAATTGTGCTCTGATTTCCTCCATAGCTTTCTGCTGTTGCCTATTTACTATCGACCCTATTAATTCATTCATTTGAGCCGGGCTAGTTCCCTTTACTCTTGTTCTGTGTGGGCATTGGGTTTTCTCCATATGTTTTTGCATTTGATTCTTTAGTGCAGATGTTATTTATTCAGGGAGTTCTTTTTTTATTTCCAATCTGAGTTCCTCTATACCTTTCTGCAACTGTTTCTTTATTTCCGAAGCCATTGATTCATTGCTTTCCACTGTGTGATTTCCAATTTTTTCTGTGTTAGTGTAATCTAAACTTCTTATGAGTGAGTTTGTGTTCTGAGGTTGCATTTTGTTTCTTGTCGTCATTTTGTGTAGCACTGTCTTTTGACCTTTCTTGTAGATCTTCTTTGTAGTTATAACCTTAGCACGTACTGATGTTCAGGTGAAGATCTACAAAGTCTGGATTTATCCAGCTGTGCCTGGCTTGGTTCTGGCTGCTGTGCTCAGCTCCTTCCTGCTGCTGCCCTTGAGGGTGAACCTGTTGATTTTCTGTTCCTGGACTAGTTGGGTGGTTCTATCCTCTACACTCTCTGCAGGGATTGGAGCTGCAGGGTTACACGCCAGTCCGGTATGCCAGGCCTGAGCTGAGCTTGGAGGGGACAAGGTAGTGTAGGTGGGAGAGGCAGTTCTCCCACACACTCAACGGGTCTGGGCTAGGACTGGGTGTGGGATTTCTGCAAAGCTGCAGAAATGCCTACTTGGCGGGTGGGTTGGGGAGGTGCTGCAGAGTGATTTGGGAGAGGCATCCCAAATGGGTGCAAGAGGGTCTCACCCAAGCTGCTCCTGGCCTGGGACCAGTAGTAGGTCCTGTTGGTGCAGGGTAGCTGGAAGTTCTCCCACACACTCACCTGAACTGGGGTTGGACTGGGTCTGGGCTTTTCTGTAATGCGGCGGTGGTTGGGGTGGGGGAGGTGCTGCCGAGTACTAGGGGGTGTCCCAAAGCGGTGGAAGGGGTCTCACCTATGCTGCATCTGTACTAGGACCAGTAGTAGGTCTGCCAGCGCAGGGTAGCAGAAAGCTCTCCCACACAGTCACGGGACCTGCGCTAGGACTGGGACTGTGGGTTCCCGCAATGGGTCAGAAATTCCTACTCGGCTGGCGAGGTGGGGGAGGTGCTGCGGAGGGGAGGGGTGTATCTCAAGTGGGTGCAAGAAGGTCTCACCCATGCGGCTCCTGGGCAGGGACCCCACCGTCGCAGGGTAGCATGAAGCTCTCCCACACACTTACCAGACCTGGGCTAGGACTGGTTCTCTTCTATATGTTTCTGCATTTGATTCTCTTTTTTCCAAAATTTTAATGATAAACAGCAATGAGACAGTTTCAAATCAAATCATTAGGACAGTTTCAGTAATTAACACACTGCATACATTCATCTTAGTGGTTAACTTCTGTACAAGATGCGGACTTGAGATCCTATTTACAAACACCATTAGAACAAATCATTCTATTCATTAAGAGAATG
>NW_004524643.1:12836802-12837342 GCF_000260255.1 Octodon degus | reverse complement strand
TGATTTCCATAATGGTTGCACCAGTCTATATTCCCACCAGCAGTGGAGAAAGGTCCTTTTTCCCCACAGCCTCTCCAACATTTGTTGTGGGGTGATTTCTTTGTGATACACATTCTTTCTGGGGTGAGATGATATCTCAATGTGGTTTTAATTTGCATTTCAAGAATGGCTAGCGATGTGGAACCTTTTTTCATATATTTATTCTCTTCTTTAATTTCTTCCTCTGAAAAGTGTGTGTTCTTCTCACATGCCCAATTCTGGATTAGATCTTTAAATTTTGGGGCCCTAGTGTTTTTTAGTTCTTTATAGATTCTAGAGACCAGACCTTTGTCTGAGTAATTATTTGTCATGATTTTTTCCAAATTTGTACGTTGCCTTTTCACTTTGTTGGTACTTTATTTTGACATGAAAAAAACTTCTCAGTAAGAACAGGTACCAGTTGTTAATTCTTTCAACTGTTACCCGTGCCATTTGATTTCTGTCCAGGAAGTCTGCCTAACCCTATGTCTTCAAGAGTTCCTCTTACTTTCTCTTCCAGGA
>NW_004524643.1:12825115-12825633 GCF_000260255.1 Octodon degus | reverse complement strand
ACCTTCGCACATACTGAAGTTAAGGTTCAGAGCTACAAAGTTTGGACTTATCCAGCTGCGTCTGGCTTGGGTCTGGCTGCTGTGCTCAGCTCCTTCCTGCTGCTGCCCTTAGGGTGAACCTGTTGTGCCCCTGTGGCAAGATGTTCTGCTCCTGTAGTAGCTGGGTGGATCTATCCTCTACACTCTCTCCAGGGATTGCAGCTTCAGGGTAACACCCCAGGCGTGTATGCCAGCCCTGACCTGTGCCTGGAGGTGGCAAGATGAAGTAGGGGGAAGAGGAAGCTCTCCCACACACTCACTGGACCTGGACTAATACTGGGTCTGGGGTTCCCGGAAAGCGGCAGAAATTCCTACTTTGCGGGCGGGGTTGGGGAGGTACTGCGGATTGGTGGGCGGCAGCCCAAGGAGGTGGGAGTGGGTCAGGCCCACGCTGCGTCTGGGCTGGGACTGGTCCCGCCCGCGCAGGGTAGCAGGAAGCTCTCCACATACTCACCAGACCTGGGCTAGGACTGGGTCTG
>NW_004524643.1:12821087-12821936 GCF_000260255.1 Octodon degus | reverse complement strand
TTGGAGCTTAAGATTCTTTATAGGTGAGTAATACTGCATTACATAAAAATACCACATTTTTTCAACCATTCCTCAGGTGATGGGCAACTTGCGTGTTTCCAAGATTTGGCTATCACAAATTGTGCTGCTATAAACAGGCACACATATATCCCTATTATATGATGTTTTCAGATCCTTCAGGAAAATTCCCAGTAGAGGAATAGCTGGTTTAAATGGGATTTCCAGTCCAAGTTTTCTAAGGAGCCTCCATACTGATTTCCATAACGGTTACACCAGGCTATTTTCCCACCAGCAGTGGACAAGGGTTCCTTTTTCTGCATAGCCTCTCCAAAATTTGTTGTTGGTTGATATTTTTATGATAGACATTCTTTCTGGGGCGAGATGATATCTCCATGTTGTTTAAATTTGCATTTCGAGGATGGTTAGTGATGTGGAGCATTTTTTTCATATATTTGTTCGCTTTTTAATTTCATCCTCTGAGAAGTGTGTGTTCATCTCAGATGCCCATTTCTGGACTGGGTCTATAAATTTTGGGGTCCTAGTGTTTTTTAGTTCTTTATAAATTCTAGAGAGCAGTACTTTGTGTGAGTACTTGTTTGTCATGATTTTTTCCAAATTTGTAGGTTGCCTTTTCACTTTGTTGTTAATTTCTTTTGATGTGCAAAAAATTCTCAGTAAGAGCAGGTCTCTATTGTTAATTCTTTCAAGTGTTTCCCGTGTGATTTCATTTTTTTTCAAGAATACTTCACCTAACCATATGTCTTCAAGAGTTCCTCCTACTTTCTCTTCCAGGAGATTTAGTGTCTCTCTTTCAATGTTTAGATCTTTAATCAATTATGACTTTATCTT
>NW_004524643.1:12819109-12820442 GCF_000260255.1 Octodon degus | reverse complement strand
CTGCTACACATTGTGTATGGTTAGATTTCTAAATTTCTGGGTAAAAATAAGTAATTGTTTATTTCTATTTTCTCTTTTTTATTTATTTTTACTTTTTTCCATAATTTTATTGATAAACAAATAGTAATGAGACAGTTTCAAATCAAATTGGAAAGATAGTTTTAAAGATTAACACATTGCATACATTCCTCCCAGGGGTTAATTGCTGTACAAGATGCGGACATGATATCCTATCTCCAAACACCATTACATCAAATCACTCTATTCATTAAGAGAATATAACTATATATCTATCCTAACCACTATGTATACACAGATACAAAATGGACATTCATCTGTATACCCTGTTTTTTGTTAAGTTCAGTTCTTTGAATATTATATGTGTGTTAACTCAACAAAATAATCTAAAATAGTTCAGTAGTCCATAATAGTATTGGTTCTTCTGCTTCACTAGCAATGTCAGAAATTGTTGGCCTGAGTCCCCTACAGCGCAACACAACAGCATGGCTTTACTTCTTATATTTTCTTTTTATATTTTTCTGCTGGATGATTAAGACCAAGGTACAGCAGGACTTATGCAATGAAAGGTATAGCTTTTGGGTCTGATAAGGTCAGTGAAATCCCCTCAGGATTGATCCTGAGATCCTGTACCTCAAATTGTTTGTCAGTGTCAGCCATGTGGATGAGTCATGGCCTTTGCTTGGCCAATGTGCTCTTTGTGAAAGCCTGAGAGAATGTTTTCTCTCCATGTGACTCTCCTAAGGCACACTCTACATCATTGATCATTTTCCTCTTTTGCCACATAATCTTCTTCATCAGAAAATTTGGGACACTGCCAAGTTACACGACGTTAGAGTACAAGTTCTCATATGTCCTGAGTCTTAATTGACCTTAGAAGGCTAGGGCAAAAATGTTGGCTTTCCTTCAGCCCTCGTTTTCATCTAATTTTGGTCTGCAAACTTAGGTTGTTGACCATCCAGAAGACAAGCTTATTGTTATTACCATACAACCCAGGCAGTTAAGCTTAACCTCATTGTCTGTCTGCATATCAAACATCTTAGGCATAATATGGAACAGGTATTTTTCATCAAGTATTGATATGGAAAACTTTAAGTCCCTACAGAATATGATAAAAAATTTAATAATTACAATATATTTTAAAAATGGGCATAAAGAATTATATACTTCTTTACACATAAGTCCAACAATCTCACCATATACAACATTGCAGCAGGACAGTCTCACAATATTTCTTTTCCTGTCTCTTGCTTTCATTCACCACCCACTTCTTTTTGAACAACCACATACCCGAGAGACTTCATAGCAGCAACTG